>NC_089581.1:161882113-162085953 GCF_019320115.1 Miscanthus floridulus
ATCCGCGACAAGAGAGCAACAAGTCTTCCAAGCGTCCATACACAAGTATGTGCTTGGGATAATAAGTCTGTGACCTGCCTAGAGTCATATGCACGATCGGTCCTTAATTGACCAGAC
Organism: Miscanthus floridulus; assembly: GCF_019320115.1. Taxonomy (NCBI): domain Eukaryota; kingdom Viridiplantae; phylum Streptophyta; class Magnoliopsida; order Poales; family Poaceae; genus Miscanthus; species Miscanthus floridulus. The sequence continues at coordinate 161,882,231 of NC_089581.1, forward strand.
AGGGAGAAACGGTGTAACCAAGCTATGACCCGCCTCCGCGGCGACACAACTTTTTACACCCACCAATACCCAAACCACATCCCTGTCTGGTCACCATTTTTCTTTCCACCATTTTATATATTCCAAGTGATAATCATATAGTAACATATTTCCTATATCTCGCGAATGACAGGCAATCACTCGACTTCTACCGGAGTCCTATAGCATAGCAATCTACACGATCCTGTTATACTAGTAAGACTCATAGGGTAAAGATATATATGCAAGTGGTCTCATTCAACTCCTTAAAACTTATTGCACAAATATAATTTAAACTATAGAAAGTAGGGGTTATGCACTGGGGCTTGCCTGGGAAAAATATAATCAGAAGTTAGCTTTTCACCATGGCAACATGATCTTCAAAAGCACCATTCCTCCAGCAACTCCCGAGGACTCCGTGATCCATCCATGTACCTATATGATATGCATGTGATGCAATGCAAAGATGTAATTAATCAACTGCAATCGTGACTCGTAAAATACGAGGTACACCTCCCGAGTTAACGGGCTAGTTCTAACGATGACCGTACTTAGGCTACATATACACTTTGTCGGATAAGACGCTATTTCCCAACGATTAGTGTAGTTATATAAACCAACGGTGTTTCTCTATTCCATTCTTTCCATTTGATCTTTATTCGGAATCATTATCTACCTAGCAAACTAATTATTATTGAGCTACCAAAAATTACAGTGAGTAGATAATAATATTAGTGGTTTACCGTCAAATTTTTAGAGTCAACACTATTACCGATTTATCCCGGAAATTCCTACAAGTTCATCTTTTAACAATATTAAGCATTTTAAAATACTTATATAGCTCCCAAAAATATTGCCAAACTTTGTGAACAAAATATCCTAACAGATAGAGCATAATTTTAGGAGACTAACAAAACTGGTTTCTCAATTTTTGGATACTTACACAATTTTATCTTGCTTTTACAAGTTAGCTAGAAACATATATTAGCAAAACATTTATAAAAATAGAGAGCCGGCGGCCACGCCCTTCAGCCCAGCAGCGCAAGAGCAGCCCAGGCGCTGTAGTCCTCGGTAGACCGGCCCAGCGCGCGCATAGCCGATGGCCCAGGCGGGGCACGCGGACAATGGCCCAACGGCCGGGAGTGGGGCAGCGGCCCAGCACAGGCAGCGGCCTAGGCGTAGGTCACAGCGTGGGCGGCCCAGCGGAGACCGGCGGGGCGCGAACGGCCCAGAGCTCAGCAGCGGCCTAGGCATTGCATTTTTGCAGAAAACCCCTTCTACGATTGTCCAGTCGCCAGAACCCGATTTGCACTATTCAAATGAGTCGAGTACTTCATAGAAAACACCCTACGTATTTCTATTTCTTGGATTTCTCACCTTCTCACCTTCCTTCTTCCCAGGGATAGAGCACATGGAACAGAGGAGGGAGGCCAGCCGCCGGCCTCGGAAATGGCTCACCGACGACGGCACAGTCGTGGGGCGGCCCACAGAAACATCCACAGCTCCGGCCACATCCAAGAACGGCAACCGCACAGCCAGGCGGGATCGGTGGAGCGCTCAGCAGCGGATGCGATGTCCACACCATCGTGGACACCGCCCGCATGAAGCGAGGCGCCAAGGGAGAGGCGCGGGGCACCATATGAGACGCCTGAGCAGATGTCTCCACCGTGCGGTCTTCGTGCGCTAAGTGCGCCTACGCAGTCGAGTCATGAGCTCCAGGATAGGGTGTCTGCCACTGGAATGAATAGCCACGCGGAGCTCGCCTAGGAACCTTCCGCCCTACACCTCCGGGATGCCCCTAGAATAGCGCATTGTGAGGACGACGCTATTGGCGGTGAGCAGGCAGACCAAGCCCGGTACGTGGCGGAGCTCCCATGGGATGAACGCACCGCCTCCTGCGGCGTGAAGGGGGAGACATGGAGGCGGGGTGGCCAGGCGAGCGCTTCGGCTATGGCTGTCGAGACTGGATTCCTAGGCACAGCGAACCAGGCGCGCGGGACATAGGAAGGGAGCGGCTCGGACTGCGGTGCAGGAGCAGGGAAAGGAGGCACAGCGCGGCGGTGGTGTGGCCTACCCACGCAAAGGATGGTAGGCACGGTCGAGGAGCTCTGCGAGGCTCGGCGCTAGGAGGTGTGCGGATGCGGGCATAGACGGGCTAGCGGCCGAGGAGCAGCGCTCGCAGCGCGGCTGACGACGATGGGCGTAGCCCTGGCGGCAAGATCGTGGAGGAGCCGAGGAAGGCACGGCTGCGGCTCAGGCGCTGCGGCATGGCCGAGCGCGGGTGGCCGTACCAGGGCGTGCATGGGGAGGAAATGAGAAGGAGCAGCGCTCATGGCCTAGTTCAGAACGGTGTGGCTACCGGCGGACGCTGCAGGGAGCGGTGGAAAATGACTTCCATTAACAATGCAGACTGGTCACAGCAGCACGGGCACCCGAGTACAGACGATGCGACCGGGGGACCTGGCATGACATGCTGGATTAGAGCGGTCAACCCCGAGCAGTCCCTCCGACATTGGCTAGCGGGGGCAAGCGAGGTAGGGGCATCCCATCGCCATTGATACCGGGCCCCAGGGGCCAAGCGGCCGGAACAGTGACCAACACGACTTTTAAAACGTCGACCAAAGCCAAACAAGTAAGACAACTTATTATATGTTTCCTATTAGGATCTCATTAGCATGTTTTCTCCTAACATAAACTCACCTACAATGTTCGTTTAGTTTTTCTTAACCGTAAAAGCGACTCATGTAAGGTTAGCTTTATCATTGCATGTGAGTTTAAAATTTAAAATCCATGGAACTCGTGTTGATAATTTCTCTTAAGCCTAGATCACGGTGCTAAGTAAACTCATAACACCAGAGGTGTTACAACCAACTCCCCTTAAAAAAAATCTCATCCTGAGATTTGAAACTGGAAGCAGAAAAGGGGAAACACGATTACATTCCGTAGATCAGGGACTACACGAAATATTACATGACGTCGAATACTAAACCACACGGAGATCTAGGGATACATGGTGAAGAGCAACTTGGTACAACCGAGACTTAATCTAGAAGTCAAGATAGATGAGGACAATGGAGAAACAACAAGATAATGATTATCCAAAACATGGCGTAGCACCAACAGATACAGAAATAGTCGACTGAGAAGTAAAACATCGTGAATCCTAAGGCCAACTAACCAAGGGAACTTGAACTTCTTTGACAAACTGGATCCCTTCTTCTTCTCAGATCACACCATCACCTCAGACAGACGAACTTAGCTTCAAAATGACGGCCGGATCTCGTAGCTATGCGTCGGAACGCGAGGGGAATGGGGATGAAGAAGAAGAGCAAGGACCAAGGGTTACTTATAGTGGAGAATGGAGGTGGGGAGCAACACATCGGAGTGGAGATAAGATTGGACATGTTGCGCTCCCTGCGTGAGCGACGGAGGGGGGAAATAAAAGGAGAGTAGGGGAGGTCTGCACGACGAGGCAGGCGTGCGGGCGGTTGTGTCACCAAAAGAAGAAGGAAAAGAGAGGGAAATGGAGGGGGTCCGGTATGGTGAACGATGGTGTAGGGTAGAGAGCCGACCAGATGCTGGGAAAGGAGAAGTGCATAGTGCACAAAGATGGCGAGCACTGCACGATGCCGCGGCCACGCAAAAATGGGATGCTACCGATCCCGACACAGACGGCGTTCACAGGGCACGCAGCGAAATGACCCAGCATGCGAAGCACGGTCAACTAAAAACAGGGTTGGGACATGACGTCCACTCTGACTTTTGCAACTACTCCCGACTATCCACTGCTAACCTTCCTCGACCACATCCGTATTTTCTGTAAACCTAGATCATGTCATACTTTCTTTCTCCAAACCATCTCCTATTTACCTTGAAAGACACTTTTGCATCCCCATTATGGATTTCCCGTTTGAACACCTGAACATTTTCAAGGAGAAAACTTTTAAACAAAATGGTACGGTAGTGTAACTTGGTAAAGGTACTTGGTTAACAACCTCGATACCAGCGCGTGCCGAGCAGCGTCACATGTGGCAACTGTTCTACACGGAGCCCTCAGTTTCGTCGCGGCACCATAAGCTTTTAACCAGGCAACTATCACCAACTTACACGCCATGAAGGCGGTGGGGTCATAGACCACAGAGTAAGGGAAGTATTGCAAGGAAAAATTCAAACAACAAAAGTTCCCTTCACAACAAGGGACAAGGAGTTCAAATCCAACAATGGATTTATTTTAAAGAAATTCAAGTGTTCTGCTGGGGGCATCCACAGTTAGCCGATACAGTGTCCTATATTATCCAATCACGGCTGATCTGCTAGTATCTGAATGTCAACTTCTCTTGTAACCTGCTTTAATATCGCCCATAAAACTCTTTAAGCACCTCCAACGAACTTAAGGTAGCTGAACGCAGTAAACACAGCAAACTAAATAAAATGCATGTTCCAATGGTCTCATACGGGTACATCATACAGGCATTCAGGCTCCCATTCATGACACGACATTCACCTATGGTCGGGCGAGCTCAACAACTACGGACGATGAACAATAGGCAAGAGTACAATACTGGGGGAAACAGGGACAGCAAGCACTACTACTATGGGTACAGCATCCCAAGGCAACTAGTCTACATCCTCGCGGGGCAGCGGCTGAGTGAGAGGAACCAAGGGCTCTTCATCTGACACTTCCGAGGGTGGAGGTGCGGGCGGTGCTATAACACCCATTCTTGTTCTTTTTGGCGGGTGGATAGGGATCCCTTCAAAGATCGGGGCATCCTGCCTTCCAGCAGCCAACGTCCTCCGTTCGGCCCTAGTGACAAGATAGGCCACCCATAGCTGATGGACATGCCAATCTTTAGCCTCCTTCAGAGCTTCTGACATGGTAGTCTCCTGGCTCTCCATAGCTGCAGCACTGGCATGCGCTTCGGCGAGCTACACCTAGAGCATCCGGTTGAAGATCTTGGCTTCCTCAGCACGTCGAAGGCACGCCCTCAGCTCCAAGGCTTGACGGTCGTACTGCTCATCCAGAGCGAGCAGGTACGTGGTCAAGTGCACCATGGTGGGACTATCCTCTTGCACATCTCGTCCTTGCAAAGCCTCTATGCGGGCCCTCCACGCCCGCCGATTCTTGTCCAAAGGAGGAAAGAACCACATGGGGGTACAGACAATGGGCTCCTCATAGATCTAGCAGAAGTACCGCAAGGCTTTGTGGCCCACAACTTGGTAGGTGTTGACAAAGCGAAACCCAGTTGTGGTCACACTCCAGGCTTCAGTGAGGTCGGGGAACTCTTCACTCTTCCCGATGTAGACGGTAACCTCACACCGCTCAGTGCCATGTTCCTCATACTCACGGCCCTCATACTCGGGGCGATCATTGACTCCAAGCTTTTGCAGGGTGGCATGCAGGATTCTAGGAAAACTCTCAACGTTCAGGTAGTAGGTACTAACCCAGACTCCTGCCATCTTGGGCGGTGGTTGCAAGGAAGGCTGAGCGAAAAGCTGGCTCAAAGGAAAAGCTAAGTGAGCTAAAGTGCGCCAAGTGGTGGTACCAACGGCTAAGCTAGGCTCTACTTATAAAGGCGGAGCGTTCAGTGGTCCTGGTGTGGTTCACTAGGGTTCCCGCGCGGGGTCACTACGATGAATCGACCAAATTCCGCACGTTCGAGGCGAGCGATGTGTGGTGCCATTACTGACTAGTATGACTGCAGGGCAAGGGTCCGATAAGAGCATAGAAAAGGGGTACAGAGAGACATGGGTCGCGACCGGCGTGAACCATGGTGAACACGAAACACGAAGCCATAGTGCAGACCTAACTCAGGAACAGGAACGGCTAGCCACGCGCAACATGACACGCGTGACACCTATGGATGTCGTATCTACAAGCAATACGAGCGCTATAATGCATAATCAGGATATGCATGAATGCACGGCCTATATGTCCTTGCACTGTTGCCAACATATAGGGCAACCGTTCTCAAATTTGTTGGCACATCGTTCTCTCCTTGTAACTAGTCGATACTATCGAACTATGCTCGAGTCAGTGTACCTACAGAAAACTTGATCAATCCTATCTAAGTTAGCTGAGTGCCATCTATCCTGGATACATAACCATAGTAATAGGGCTACTCATATAACATTGCATGTAAACGTCCTAACTTTTTGCAACAATGGGTTGTCAAATTTTAGTTTAGAAAAGGTTTTCGAAGCTTTATTTCCTCATTTATGCTCTGATACCACCTATGGTAGAACCGCCTAATTTAATACCTCACAGGAGCGCTTGTCTTCCATTAGACACTAAGCACTCGAGGGAGAACAATAAATTACTCAGTTTCGTCGAGCACACCCTAGGGGAGAACCCAAAAATCCATATTTTTGCCATAAGGATCACAAATGAGAGAATAAAGCTTACATCATTTGTAACCAATTCTTACATCACTTTACATGTACATCAGAGTATAACATTTATTATTATAATAGCAGAATGTAATCATATTATCAGAGTTATAAACAATTTAATTAAACAGCGGAATAGAAACATGTGAACAGAGTTACAGTGGAAATAAACATCTATTAATGACATAATAAAGTATTGATATATAGACTATGGCAACAGATTATGAAACTTTCATTTATAAAAGTATTTGGTGAGAGTTATAAATAACAACTACGATCGCAGCATAAAGGAAATCCTCTCTGAGCTCACCAGGAGGAATCCACACACAAAGGTCAGCTCAAGCGTCCACCTGTCACCTGCAACAGGGGAAAATAAAACCCTGAGTACTCAATTATACTTAGCAAGACTTACCCGATAGGAGAAAAAAAGACTCTAAGGATATGCAAAGCTATTTGGCTTGTGGGTTTATTGCATTTGTAGGAAGCATTACTAAACGTGAGTCCTTATATTCGATTTTTATTAAAAACCGCATTGGTTCATTAACTAACCATTCTATGTAAGCACCTATGCTACTTTAAAGCAGGTGGTAAGCAATCAGATTTCCTTTGTCCACCTTCCATCTTTCAGTTCTTACTACGATGCTAAACCGTAGACAAGCCATACCGGATCGCCCGGTGATTCGTGAATCAATGCCCCCAGCTGGGTACCCTGAAAATACATGCCCCGCTTGCACCCCAGGCACAAGCAGGACCGACCCATCACTCTCCTGTCCCGAGTGTCCAGGTCCCCGTCCAAACTGGGACTCTAAGCCCCCGCCCCTGAGTCCCGGACTCAGTGCGGTGCAAGGACCTCCTCCACCAAAAACAAACCCTAACAGTCGGTTCGGAAAGAGCCGGATCTGTGACAAGAGAGCAACAAGTCTTCCAAATGTCCATACACAAGTATGTGCTCGGGATAATAAGTCTATGACCTGCCTAGAGTCATATGCACGATCGGTCCTTAATCGACCAGACAGGGAGAAACGGTGTAACCAAGTTATGACCCGCCTCCGCGGCGACACAACTTCTTACACCCACCAATACCCAAACCACATCCCTGTCCGGTCACCATTTTTCTTTCCACCATTTTATATATTCCAAGTGATAATCATATAGTAACATATTTCCTATATCTCGCGAATGACAGGCAATCACTCGACTTCTACCGGAGTCCTGTAGCATAGCAATCTACACGATCCTGTCATACTAGTAAGACTCATAGGGTAAAGATATATATGCAAGTGGTCTCATTCAACTCCTTAAAACTTATTGCACAAATATAATTTAAACTGCAAAAAGTAGGGGTTATGCACCGGGGCTTGCCTGGGAAAAATATAATCAGAAGTTAGCTTTCCACCATGGCAACATGATCTTCAAAAGCACCATTCCTCCAGCAACTCCCGAGGACTCCGTGATCCATCCACGTACCTATATGATATGCATGCAATGCAATGCAAAGATGTAATTAATCAACTGCAATCGTGACTCATAAAATACGAGGTACACCTCCCGAGTTAATGGGCTAGTTCTAACGATGACCGTACTTAGGCTACATATACACTTTGTCGGATAAGACGTTATTTCCCAACGATTAGTGTAGTTATATAAACCAACGGTGTTTCTCTATTCCATTCTTTCCATTTGATCTTTATTCGGAATCATTATCTACCTAGCAAACTAATTATTATTGAGCTACCAAAAATTACAGTGAGTAGATAATAATATCAGTGGTTTACCATCAAATTTTTAGAGTCAACACTATTACCGATTTTTGCAGAAAACCCCTTCTATGATTGTCCAGTCGCCCGAACCCAATTTGCACTATTCAAATGAGTCGAGTACTTCATAGAAAACACCCTACGTATTTCTATTTCTTGGATTTCTCACCTTCTCACCTTCCTTCTTCCCAGGGATAGAGCGCATGGAACAGAGGAGGGAGGCCAGCCGCCGGCCTCGGAAACAGCTCACCGATGACGGCACAGTCGCGGGGTGGCCCACAAAAACATCCACGGCTCCGGCCGCACCCAAGAATGGCAACCGCACGGCTAGGCGGGATTGGTGGAACGCTCAGCAGCGGATGCGATGCCTGTGCCATCGCGGACGCCGCCCGCACGAAGCGAGGTGCCAAGTGAGAGGCGCGGGGCGCCATACGAGACGCCTGAGTGGACGTCTCCGCCGTGCGGTCTTCGTGCGCTGAGTGCGCCTACGCAGTCGAGTCACGAGCTCCAGGATAGGGTGTATGCCACTAGAATGAATAGCCACACGGAGCTCGCCTGGGAACCTTCCACCCTGCGCCTCCGGGGCGCCCCTAGAACAGCACGTTGCGAGGACGACGCTGTTGGCGGCGAGTAGGCGGACCGAGCCCGGTGCGTGGTGGAGCTCCCGCGGGATGAACGCACCGCCTCCTACGGCGTGAAGGGGGAGACATGGAGGTGGGGCGGCCAGGCGAGCGCTTCGGCTATGGCTGTCAAGACCGGATTCCCAGGCATAGTGAACTAGGCGCGCGGGACATGGTAAGGGAGTGGCTCGGACTACGGTGCAGGAGCAGGGAAAGGAGGCACGATGCGGCGGTGGTGTGGCCTGCCCGCGCAGAGGATGGCAGGTACGGTCGAGGAGCTCCACGAGGCTCGGCGCTGGGAGGTGCGCAGATGCGGGCATAGACAGGCCAGTGGCCGAGGAGCAGTGCTCGCAGCACGGCTGACGATGATGGGCGCAGCCCTAGCGGCAAGATCGTGGAGGAGCTGAGGAAGGCATGGCTGTGGCTCGGGCGCTGCGGCATGGCCGAGCGCGGGCGGCCGTACCAGGGCACGCGTGGGGAGGAAATGAGAAGGAGCAGCGCTCATGGCCTGGTTCAGCACGGCGTGGCTACCGGCGGACGCTGCGGGGAGCAGTGGAAAATGACTTCCATTAACAATGTGGACTGGTCACAGCAGCACGAGCACCCGAGTACAGACGATGCGACCGGGGGACCTGGCGTGACATGCTGGATTAGAGCGGTCAACCCCAAGCAGTCCCTCCGACATTGGCTAGCGGGGACAAGCGAGGCAGAGGCATCCCATCGCCATTGATACCGGGCCCCAGGGGCCAAGCGGCCGGAACAGTGACCAACACGACTTTTAAAACGTCGACCAAAGCCAAACAAGTAAGACAACTTATTATATGTTTCCTATTAGGATCTCATTAGCATGTTTTCTCCTAACATAAACTCACCTACAATGTTCGTTTAGTTTTTCTTAACCGCAAAAGCGACTCATGTAAGGTTAGCTTTATCATTGCATGTGAGTTTAAAATTTAAAATCCATGGAACTCGTGTTGATAATTTCTCTTAAGCCTAGATCGCGGTGCTAAGTAAACTCGTAACACCAGAGGTGTTACAGGCCCTGTCTTCGGCTCCTCCCTACATGTGCACGAGCGTCTGCCCTCTATGTTATGGGTGGTCGGCAGTGGCTCCTTAGCGACGCTTTGTTCTTCCTACACGTGCACGGGCTCCGCGCCCCGTGTTATGGTTAACGGGCTAGCCAGGGCTGAAGACTCAGCTACTAACTAATCGGGCAGTTTATATTAAGTATAAACACAAACTTCACATTAACACTGATGTTTACAAAGCACCAACTGCTTTATCACATCATGCTCATTTGCAAATGACTGCTGAGCGTCATACGCTATTTCTTCACCGCTGATTTTTTCTCCATAATTTATTATTTTATACATCATGTACTACCATTCTACATATTTATATTGCAGGAATTTTGAGCTATGCTCGGGGGCTTCGTCGCTCGCTTCTCGACCTACGCTCGGGGACTACCTCGATCACTCTCCAACCGTAGCTTGGGGACTTCGTCGCTCGCTCCTCGACCTGTGCTCGGGGACTGCCTCGATCACTCTCCGACCATGGCTTGGGGACTTTGCGTCTCGACTACATGTGACTGGCAACTCGCATATAGTTGGGATCTTTTTTCTCCTTTAGACCTTGCTACAAGGCTCATACCTCGCCTTCTAGCAAGCTTGGGGACTACATTGGTACGATGCACCTATCGGTGCATCTCGTATCGCCTGTATGATGATTGGATTCTCAACTTAACTGGGAATTCTTTTTAGACCCTAGCACCACGTGCCTACATCACCTACTACCAGGCTTGGGGACTAAGTGGGCATACTTCACCTTGCAGTGAATGTGTTTGTTTTTCTTTGATGATCAAAGATGCTACGCTTCAAGACACCCTTATGTTTCTTCAAAGAAACCCAAGTGGGCACACTTCCCAGGACAGAATTTTTTTTCTTTCTTCTTAAGAGCACCATACATTCTTCGGACAACCTACTTCTCCGGCGACAACGGTGGTCGGAGATGTCAAGAACTCAAGCCTCACTATTCGGAGAAGGTTAAAATAGCATGTCACATCAGAATACATGGTGCTCGGGGACTAGCTGTGGGGGATATACCCCTGAGTACTACAAGTTGATACATGGGTTGCACCATCCGAGGTGGTTCGGCCTGTAAAATCGAGGCGTGCACAGCAAGATTAAAAGTTGTACTAGATATTGTAATAGTACCAAATAGGATACTTTACTTATAACCCTCCTTCTCCAGACTATATAAGGAGAGGTAGGGGTCCCACTCAGGGAGGACAATCCATCTACACCTCAATCAATACAGAATAATGAGACACAGGACATAGGTATTATGCCAACACAGCGGCCGAACCTGTATAAATCTTATATCTTATGCCTCTGTAACTATCTGGTTCCTGATTACACGCACCGTCTACCGACAATCTACCATCATGGGCATACCCCTAGATGGACTACCAACCATATTTCGTTGACACGATGTAATCAAGATGGCATATAGTAGCTTTTGGACCTGAGGATAATGAGTTTTGGGCTCGTTAAGGACCTCGCTGATGAAGTATACCAGACGTTGCACCTTATAGGCATGCTTGGCCTCCTCGCGTTCGACCATGATGGCTATGCTGACGACGCGGGAAGTAGCGGCGATTTAGATCAGGAGAGTTTCATCTGGCCATGGCACCGTCATGATTAGAGGCTTTGTTAGGAACACCTTGAGGTGCTCAAAAGCTATATCTGCCTCTTCCGACCAGTAAAAGTGCTCAGAGGCCTTGAGGAGTTTGAAGAATGGTAGCCCTTTTTCGTCGAGGCATGATATGAAGTGACTTAAAGCAGCCATGCAGCTTGTAAGTTTCTGTATATCCTTGACGCATGTTGGCTGTTTCATGTTGGTGATGGCGGAGACCTTGTCAGGGTTGGGTTCTGAAGGGACCGTGATGCCTAAGAGGGGGGTGAATTAGGTAACTTAAAAATTCTAACTCTAAACTATGGCCTATTTTTCTTACCCTAGCAAAACCTATGCAATAGATAAGCTATCTAGATGTGCAACTATGGTTTTGCTAGTGTGTTGCTATCTCTACCGTAAACGTAATAAAGTAATCAATGTAAATGTGGAAGCTAACGAGCAAGGTAGAGATATGCAAACTCCCGTCGACGACTCTAATATTTTTACTGAGGTATCGAGAAGTGCGCAAGCTTCCCCCTAGTCCTCATTGGAGCCCCTCGCAAGGAATCCCTCACAAAGGCCAAGCTCCCAGTTGGGTAACTCTGTGGATAGCCTCAGGCCTTCCCCACACGCAAGTGGCTCTCCGATGTGCCTCTCAGCAAGCCTCTCCCAGATGCTCCCTACCGTCTTCACTATCAAGCTTCCGGCCAAAACGCCGCAGGCCTTGTTCCCTCCGGTACACGGTGGCGGCCACACCACAAACGCAGTTGGTGTGATCTCGCAAGACTTCAAGCCCCTCTAATGTACAATATTTGTGCTCGCAAGCATGGGGTGGCAAAAGGTATGCAAACCTCACTAAACACTAGGCAAACACCTAGAGCAAGCGCATAGGCGGTGGTCTAATCAACCTAAGCACTTCGCAAAGCACTTATGCTAATCACCTAATAAAACACTAAGCACTATGCATGTGGAGATCACTCAAATGGTGTATCAACACTCTTAGTATGTTTCCTCAGCTCCACACCACTCAAATGGCCAGTTGGGGGTTGTATTTATAAGCCCCACTAAGAAAGTAGCCGTTGGGGTCGAATTCTCGCAAAACTGCTACTAATCGAACGCTGAATCGTCCTGACCAGACATGTCCGGTCATCCCGACCATTAAACTGGCAAAACATTGATCAGACGCTGGCTAGCGTCTGGTCGCCTGCCATTGGACGCGTCCGGTCATAGATATGCTGCTCTAGAACCTTTCTGTACTCGATCAAACGCTACGTTCCTATGTCCAGTCGGTTGCCGCCAGTGTCTGGTCCTCACGTCTGGTCGCCTGTCTGCTGAGCCATCGGTCCAGCGTCCGATCGTGCTTCCAGCATCTAGTCCTTATGTCCGGTCGTGTCTGCGAGCTCGTTTCTTCATGATCTTGCATACGACTTGGTTCCTATCTTCATGCTTGGACTTTGCTTGATATCTTGGGTCTTTTCTTGTGCTCCTAAGGTCTTGCTTAAGGTGTTGATCATCGGATCATCACGTCGCCTTCATCCAAGTTACGTCTTGCACCCTGTTGGACTACAAAACAAATACTTGCAAATTCATTAGTCCAATTTGGTTGTGTTGGTCATCAAAAACCAAAATCCAAAGTAAATGGACTTAGGGTCCATTTTCCTTATAGGTTCGATGCCACAAGTGCTAACAATGTAGCCCAGCAGTATATCGGATGGAACTCCAAAGATGCACTCTGAAGGGTTCAACTTCTATCGGTACTTTTTTAGGTTGGTGAACGTGTCTTTAAGGTCGGTAATAAGATTGTCGGTGGTACTGGACTTGACGACCACATTGTCGATGTAAGCCTCGACATTGCGGCTGATTTGTTGATTGAGGCACATCTAAATGGCCCTTTGATAGGTCGTCCTAGCATTCTTGAGTCCGAAGGACATGGTGGTGCAGCAGTATGCACCGAAGGGCATGATGAATGATGTCTTGATCTGGTCTTCTTCCTTGAGGGAGATCTAGTGATAGCTAGAGTAGCAGTCAAGGAAGGAGAGCAGTTCACAGCTAGCAGTGGAGTCTACAACCTCGTCTATCCGAGGCAAACCGAAGGAGTCTTTAGGGCAGTGTTTGTTAAGATTAGTATAATCAACGCACATTCTTCATTCCTTATTCTTTTTTCGAATGAGAATAGGGTTTGCTAACTACTTAGGATGATACACTTCTTTTATAAATCCGGCAGCTAAGAGCCATTTTATTTCTACCCTAATAGCCTCCTTCTTGTCTAGCGTGAATCGGTAGAGTTTCTGCTTGATCGGTTTGGCGGTAGGCGAGACATTCAAGGAGTGCTCGATCTTCTTCCGTGGTACCCCCGGCATGTCTATAGGTTTCCAAGCAAACACGTCGGCGTTGGCATGTAGGAAGGAGATGAGCGCGCCTTCCTATTTGGGGTCAAGGTGAGCCCTAATCTTCACGGTCTTGGAAGGGTCATTGAGGCCGAGGCTGACCTCCTTTATTTCCTTGGACTTAGTGAAGGCACGAGGAGGCTCTAGCTCTGGGATCTCCATGTCGTCGGCGGGCAACGTCTTGGCTTCGGTGACCACGCTGGCCATCTAGATGGAGAGGTTGGTGGCTTTGGCGAGAGCGAGACTCTCTATCTCACAGGCGTAGGTGATAGAGAGGTTGGCCCGTAGGGCCAGAACTCTTGTAGGCGAAGGCATCTTTAGCACCAGATACGCATAGTGCGATACAGCCATGAACTTGGCCAAAGCTGGCCAACCAAGTATGGTGTGGTAGGCAGTGTTGAAGTCAGCAACATAGAAGTTGATGTGTTCGATGCGGTAGTTGCTTACCGTGCCAAACTGTACTAGTAGGGTGATCTCCCAAGCAATTTAGAGGCCCTACCAGGTACCACACCCCAAAAGGAGGAGTCAGAGGGTGTGAGATCTAATAACCCAAGGCCTAGCTCCTTTAGGGCTTCAGCGAAGAGGAGATTCAAGGCGCTCCCACCATCCACGAGCACCTTTCTGAAAAGCACCTTCTTGGATGGTTGCATTGAGGACAAGGGGGAACACCCTATTTAGGGGATGTCCGCCCACTGGTCGACCTTGCTGAAGGTGATGGGTACCTCGGACCATGGGTGATAACTGGGGTTGGCGGTGTCGTCTTCCGTAGTGATGGAGAGCACCCGTCGTGCGGCGAGCTTCCATTCTCTTCTGCTTTCGGTGGAGACGAGGCCTCCGAAGATGGTGGTAACCACCTTGTCATGGTCCTAGAAGGCATTGTTGTTGCCCCCAGGTGGTCGTCGGCCTCTGGCTCCATTGTTGGCGTCATCTTCCAGCTTTTTGTCCTAAAATTCCTTAACCAAGCCAAGGTAGTTCTTCATCTTGTGTTTGGCGTTCTTGTGAAGAGGGCACGGGCCATTGAGGATCTTTTGGTACTGCTTGTCATAGTTGCGCTTGGCGCGAGGTTGATTGATGGCGACGATGATGTGGTCTGGCCAGCGGCGATGATTTTGGCTAGGCTTAGGTCCTTCTGTTCGACCATGACTGTTGTCATGATGGTAACTGCGGTCGTCGAAGTGGTGGTCATTGTGGCATCGGTCATCGGGGCGGTTGTCGTAGCGGCGTGGTGGGCGATGGGTGCTCGCATCCTCGTTGAAGCGCACATTGACTTCCTTGGTGTTGGCATACTAGTTAGTAGTAGTGATCATCTCGCCAATGCCTATGGGTGGCTTATGGTTGAACTTGGAGTGAAGCTCACGATGGTGGAGTCCTCGGGTGAAGGCGGTGATGACCTCAGCTTCCGTGATGTTGGGAATAGAATTCCTCATCTTGGAAAAACATCGAATGTAGCTGCGGAGGAGCTCAGATGGCTTCTGGTTGATGCGGTTGAGATCATGCTTGGTGCCCGATCGAGTATATGTAGCCATATAATTGTCAGTGAAGACTTTTTTAGCTCCTCCTAGGATTTGATGGAGTCCGAGGCAAGGCTAGTAAACCAGCTCATGGCAGGTGGCGTGAGCATGATGGGGAGGTAGTTCACCATGACACTGGTGTCTCCTCCGGCAGCGTGGACAGCAGTGGCGTAAGCCTGTAGCCACTGTGTTGGATTCATCCTTCCCTCGTAGGGCTCGACCCCAGTGATTTTGAAACCATAGGGCCATTGGAGTGTTTGGAGCGTCCTCGTAAACGCTGGAGGCCCTCTGGGGTTGTGGTCGACATCGGTTGCAGCGTTGCCGGCATCAATCTGCTCGAGAGTTGAGTCTAGGTTTCTGTACTCCTGTTCGTACTCCTGGCAGTGGCGTACTTTGTCTTCATGGCGACCGAAGCGACGTTGCTTGATACGTCGTCATGCACTCGAGCGTCCTATTCGACCTCCTGGTCATGTTGGCGATGGTGTTTGGCGTGGTGGCCCCTGGCTCCCCCCTAGAGAGGTAGTGACTGGTCGGCAAAATGGCTTTGACTAGGGCGGTGATTGGATCTTGATATAGTTGATCGGTGAATCATGCTCATGTAGCACGAAGGTCTCTGATCCTCGTGAATCTCATTAACCTGACAGTGTGCCGCTTTAAGCATGGCGGTGACTTTGGCGAGCTCGGGCGTCTGCGAGAGGTGGATGAGCTCGTTGGCGGCCACTGTCAGATTTGTGCTTGGAGTCTTGAAGATGTTGTGGCCGTCAACATGGAGAAACTCTTCGTTGAGGTCGTGGTGGAGTGGAAGTGGCCTTCCTTGTGAGTCGAGCCGATTATTTCGAGTAGCCTCGGTCCACGCAATAGTTGCCTTGTTTTCTCGATGCTACGCGTGGTTGACGTTCTGGTTCTCATGAGCGACACGTTCCTCCTTGGTTTCACTATTTCAAGGAGGGCTATTGATGCTAACGTTGAAGATCGTGCCACCCCGGAAGGGTAGGAAAAGGAGCTGCTCGGTGAAGGTTTCGATGAGGGTCTCCGTAGAGCCCTGAGACTCGGAGCTCGAATTTTCCTCCGAGATGGTCTAGAGGGACGCTCCGGGGCACCGGCCTATGTGTAGCATGTTGATGGCTGGCGGAGGCTAGACGGCGAGCTGGTCGATGAGTGGATGGACATTTCCCACCTGGTCGGCGAATTTTCCCCTCAGGGCGTCTTGGTAAGTAGCGGCGATGTTGGTGAACCTGAAGGGCAGAGCCGCAACTCCTAGAGTTTTTCGAGCAACCTCCGATAGATCTGGATCGGAGGGTGGTCGGTGCTGAACCAAAGTGTCCAGGGCCAACTCAGCGACGGATAGGCAATTGACGAGCTTCAAACCGACCTGATCGATGGATTCGATCAGATCGTCATTATTGATCTACCTCCTCTGGTAGCAAAGAAGTGGGCGTCGGGTCATTGATGAAGGCGACCTCAGAAGTGGATCCAAGATCGGATCTGTAGTTGCAGGCGCGAGGGTGGTCGGCGTAGAAATGATCTGCATCGGCTCAAGGAGCTTTCCGACTCCGTCAGCATTAATGACCCACGAGATGGATCTGACCATGAAGATCTAGTCGGGCTGTGGAAGGAACGAAGAGCCTATAGAAAAAATCATCTTGTTCTATAAGGAAACAGCACGCACAACCTCTACCTGGTGTGCCAACTATCGATAGAATATCGTCGGTAGTCCTCCGAAGGGTATCTCATGAAGGTAGATTGATCGGCAGAGGAGCGTGAGATCAAGAACAAGAAGGCAATATAGACACACGGGTTAAACAGGTTCAGGCCGTCAGTATGACATAATACCCTACTCCCGTGGTCTGTTGGTTTGTATTAGCTATCGTCTGATATTGCGTGTGTTTGGAGTGGGTCCCTGCCCGCCTTATATAGTCTGGGGAGCAGGGTTACAAGTCGGTTAGATCTGAGAGATAACCGTAAAGTAATAACTGATTATAGGAATCTTGGGATCATATATATCCTAACAAATCTCGTAGTATCTTTGGGATATCTTCCAGATATCTTGTGGAAGACGTCGACCAGAGTCGTGCCCCGCAAGGCTTCGTCTTATGGGCTAGGCCGTCCCTGAGGGCGTAGCCCATGTGGTTTGCCGTGGGTATCCAGGGTCATACCCCCACAAAAACTCTTTCGTACTTTTTAATCTTTCTATGCTCTTTCACCTTTAAATTGGCCGATAAACATGCACGGGAGAGAAGATACACACAACTCGGAAGTGCGTAACTTTACGCGGAACAAGGTGACTTTTCTCAAGTTCTAAAAGACTAGGAGGATAGATTTAGAGTTGTTGGAGAGAGATTTTTTCTCATCTTCCTAAAAATCAAGGATTAGGACTGGATTTAGGAAACTCTTAGAGATGCTCTTACATGTTTCCGAGTCACGCGTATCTTCTCTCTCCAGCACGGGTTTGTCGGCCAATCTAAAGGTAAAAGGGCATAGAAATAATAAAGAATAGAAAATGGTTCCTAATGCAAATGTACAAGAGAAAAATATATAAAAGTGGTTAGAATAATTGAGAAATAATATAGAATTTCTGATATAAAATTGTCTTCTATATTTTATAGAGTGGATTATAAAAAAACTCTTGAAAATAGCCTTCTTTATTTCTTCTAATACATCTTTATTTCTTCTAATACATTTTTAGAGTTGTAAAATTTTATGTTCTTAGAAAGAAAATATTAGATACTCTCGGAGATACTCTAAACCTACTTTTTATTATATAAATTCTAAAATAGTCTTCAAAATAAAAATAGTCTAGCCGTTGAAGTTGCTCTTATATACGAGCGAGCTGTAGTTCTCCTAAGTTTATGCTGTAGTCTTTTTTTTTTCTTTTTAACTTTAGGTACCGTGAATTCACGGTAGACACCTTCACTTTTTTTTTCTTTTTTCATTCAGCTTGCGCCTGGCCGGCTTGTAAATGGACTGTCGGCACAGCAAACCGGCCCAAAAACCACTAGAAAACAATGTCACGTAGAATACAAGAGCTATTTCATATTTACGTACAGACAAAAAGTAAAAAATTCAATATATATTTTTATCTTCTCTGATGACATGACTAAAAGAAAAAGATCAAATGAGTGTATAAGAGAGATAATGACCCTAACTCAATATAGGTCTCGCAAAACCTATTTTTAGATTTGAGTGTCCGTATAGTTATCATCGGAGATAGTCTAACCCTTAGCGCACCAGGATCCTACTGTTCGCACGCCCGGACGCCCCGCCGCCGCCGCCATCCCCCTCGCCGTTGCCGGTCGCCACCCCCGAGTTCTTTTTCTTCCTCCTCGCTCTTCGAGCATTCGTCTCCCAGTCTCCCGCAACTCAGCTCAGGTACGTTGCCCGCCCGCCGCACACCCTCGTCGCTGTTCATCGTTGCACGCTGGTGCTTCCCTCATTTCCCCAGAACCTCGGATTTCGCTAGTTGAGTTCCTCTCGGACGCTGGTCGTCTCCTTCCGACTTCCGTTTCCCTGTCCCATCTCTGTCCCCGACTGCAGCCGCGCTCCCGCCGCCTCTATCCATGGCAGAGCCGACCTCCAAGTCGAAGCGCACCAAGAAAGCGAAGAAGACCTCGGCCCGGGGAGGTGATGGTGAGGACATGGACGCGCTCAAGTCTGACGTCGCCACATTCGCCTCCTCCCTCGGCCTCCTCCCTGGCGCCGGCGACTCCAACGGCGGCTTCGATGACTCCGACTTCCGCAAGTCCGGCCCCATGAATAAATCCTCAAACCCACCTTCCAAACAACCCCATCAAACCCCTGATAACACCGCAAACCCCCGTCTAAACCCTAGACCTACCAAGAAGCCACACCCTCTCGAGCTACGTGACCCCTATGCTGCCACCAAACCTGGTGCTGTCAACACGAATTACCCGCTGATGAAGGCGGCAGCACTCTCAGGGCAGTGGTACACTGATGCCAATGAGCTGGAGGCGAGGGTCCTGGGCGGTCGTAAGCAGGTGCCTCCAGCTGTGGGGCTTCAGGAGATGCAGGGAATAGTGGAGAGGAAACGAGAGCTGGCGGAGAAGCTCATGGCACAGTATGCGAGGGAATATGATGCCGTGAGGCGGGGGCATGGTGACCTGAAGCTCCTGGAGATATCAGCAAAGTCTGGTACATCAGCTGACAAGGTGTCAGCGTTTACATGTCTTGTCGAGGACAATCCAATTGCAAACATGAAGGCACTTGATTCCCTCCTTGGTGAGTTGCACTACTGAAATGCTATTGGCTCTAAAAATAAAAGGCTGTAAAGAGAGTACAAATTGACTATACTGTTTGGCAATTTGCAGTGATTGCAAATTATTTAACTTCATCGCAATGCATATTGAACAAATTGTAGTTAGTATGACCTTTTATACTAGAAAAACATTAACTAGATGTTGTGAAAGGTTTTGGAACTAGATTCATCAAGCCAAGATTTGCTTTGTATGGATCCATCATACTATTTGGTTTCTCAGTATAGCAAGGCTTTCACATCCTAACAGTTTTGATGATATCACTTATTTTGTGCTCTCATGAACATGCTAAGAAAATCATTTTATTTGTTGAAAAAAATCACAACAGGTATGGTAACATCAAAAGTTGGTAAGAGGTATGCATTCACAGGATTCGATGCAATTAAGGAGTTATTTCTCATGAGGTTAGCATCTTCTCGTGTTTTCTGAAATTTCGTTGTGCTTTTGCCAGTACCCAAAATTTATTTGTTCTTTACAGCATTTTATACCAATCTTCATGGTGTTTGCTGTTTGAGTGATGCAAACTATGTATTACAGTTAATTACCCTTTGTATGCATTGGTTTCTTTTCTTACTGTGCCATTTCATGTGAAGCTCTGCAATCCTGTATATCATCCCAAACAACATGTGAACCACCCAATTGTAAGTTATAATATTGTTTGACGGCGCCATAGTAATTTGTTTGTTCCTGAAATTTTGGTTACACTAGGCCATCTTGCACCATTCATTTCTCTGCCCCTCTTCTGGGTGGATTTTTTTTTCCTCTCATCTGATTCGTATTCTATGTTATTATTACACACATTGTGCTCAGAGCTTGATTGTGCGATAGGAAAAATGTAGGATTGAAATGCTCCTGTCAACAACAATCTACTACTTTATTTTTAGGACTGTGCATGGGTGGGTTTAGATGGATTTTTGACCCACCCGTGATTACATGTATTAGCTGGGTTTGGACTGGGGGGATATGTTGGGTTATGTGGATCTGATGCAAAGTGGTGGCGGGGAACGACGATCTTTGCAAAGAGCACGATTTAGGTCCATAGAGAGCATTACAAGCTAGCTACAGAGCGACGTCAATGATGACGACGTCGTCAGAGCTCACCGTGCACTCATTTGCTGTGTAGCGGCCTTCCTCACTGTCTCCAACAAGCCTAGACCTAAGGCCGCTGACTTGGTGTCCTAGATGTGCGCGAACGCGACGAGCGACTTCTTTCACTTGCGCCTGGCCAAGGAGCGTGTCGATGCTCTGATCAAACAGGTGAAGCACGA
The DNA here is from genome assembly GCF_019320115.1 of Miscanthus floridulus. NCBI lineage: Eukaryota > Viridiplantae > Streptophyta > Magnoliopsida > Poales > Poaceae > Miscanthus > Miscanthus floridulus. The sequence goes on from NC_089581.1 coordinate 161,903,123, forward strand.
CGACGGGAGGCTTGTGCGACCTGGCGCTGGTGGCCATCTACCTTTCTAGGCTCCCTGAGGTGGCCAGAGATGTTAGTATTGTTTGCGCTTCGCGACAACGCGGTGAGCATGGGCGACGTGGCTGTGGCGTGCTGCCTTCGGTACTGCTGGGTGGACTATGACGGTTGACGGCATGGTGCACATCATGCCTGAGTGCCGTGGCATGATGGGGCACTACAATCTTGACAGAGGGTGAGTTGAGGCCCATGATGTGTTTGTGTACTTTTGGTGTGTGGAAAGTGGACAAACTGGTGGACGTGGCCCATGATGGACATCTTGGCGCTGATGTCGATCACGTTGGTGTAGTCCGGGTGGTAGGTCTGGCTGACCACGTCGATGTCATCCTTGTCAGACCATGGAACTTGTAGAAGATGTTTAGGTGCATTAGGGAGCCCTTTTGTGTCTTGTCGTAGCTGTGGACATGGGAGTCTTCGTCGGTGATGGGCACGGCGTTGGCAGAGATGCCGAACGCGCCATTGAGCTCCACGGTGACGGGGTTGACAGCATCAATGCGGGTGACTGACAGCCCAGACACGGCTCTATACACCCACCATGCGTTCTTGGTAGCATCGACGTTGACGGTCTCGCCGTCGAGCACGATCTTGACATGGTCCTTGTCCTCGTCCTTGTCCCACTCTTCCCATTAGGCCGATGGCTGCATCATGCTCGATGTTGGCGACTTCAATGGTGATATGTGTGGAAGGTAGGTGACCCATGGATCTAACGGGTCTAACCCATTCCAATCCAACCCATGTATTAATCTTTCTCGTGGATTGGATTGGGTTTTGGTCGTGTGGGTTGCTCAACCCATGCATAGGAATTTTTATGTCACACAAGCAACTTCAGTTATATGTTGGGCCCGCCCCATGATGCTTCTTGAATCTGGTCCATGTACCAAGCTAAATGTGAATTGAATAATTTTGTGAGAATGGTGTGCAGTTGGGTGTGGCAATACCTATTCCCAGAAAGGTTTTGCAATAAGACAGTTTTAGTTGAATGTAAATGATCCATTCATATGTTTATTTTGCACATTTCAATAATGCTAGTAGTGATGTTATTTTAGTGAATTTAGTGAATTCAGACAAAAGTGTTAACATGCAACACATATGCTGAGAACTACACTAAAAGTTTTTTTATGTACTTTGTAATATGCATTAGAAGCTGCTTAAATAATCTTGTAGTTTATATGATGAAAAGTTTGCAGAACCAAAGTACTAAAAGGTTACAGACAGAAATGTTACAGAATAAATTGCTGGTGGGTTACAAGGATAAACCTAGCTGCCTAGGTATAGATAAGAACGGAAAAGGTTTTTTTATTCTAGTTGCTTTATAATCTTTTCTCTACCTTTTCAGGTTGCGATACATGAAATTTCATCTGCATAAACTATGCTGCATGTGAATAAGTGACTGAGTGATGGTCGATGGATATTATGTCATAAATTACTGTTTAGAACATTAGCTACACTATTTTTTCATATAAACGTCTAGTTCTTATTTACTGTATTGTTATTTTTGTGTGTCATATTAGTTATTTGTTCATTTGCCTGATAGGTTATTGCCTGATCGTAAGCTAAAAAATCTTATCCAACGCCCGCTAGACATTTTACCTGAAACAAAAGATGGGTACTCACTTCTGCTCTTCTGGCATTGGGAGGACTGCTTAAAACAGAGGTATTTCTCACTGCACTACACCTTACTAGTTAACATGCATTTCAGGTAAATGCTTTGTTGTATTGACTCTAGACGTAAGTGTCAAGTCTACCAAGAGTGTGATGTACATCTGCAAAGAACACCGCTCACCAGGAACTAAGAACAGTTTGGTAACATATACATCAACAGAAAGAAATATGTAATTTAGCAATTGTTTCTGCTTAAAAAAACATTTTGTAGGAAAAAAGTTTGGCTTAGTTTAACACTGTTATGCAATGAAGATGTTGCCCTTCTATATATGTTTTCGAAATTCAATTGCCAGTGTTATACATGCCCCAGTCATTGGTGTGTTGATGTTTTGTTCTAATATACCAAGATGCTTTTGGTATTTTTTGCACAAGAAAATGTTTAACTGGATTAATTGGTAACTTATACTATGAATATGTGGCCTTGGTGGAACCAAATATTGAATATACGGATTGAGAAAGGGAAAAGATTCATTATTAGACACTCATCTGCATGAACTTTTGAATGCATCAAGATAAAATAATCTTTTATGTTCTTGATGATTTTATCATTATCATGCTTGGTTTCAACTCTAATGCTCATATTAATATTAATTGCAGATACGAAAGGTTTGTTATGGCACTGGAGGATGCGGTAAAAGATATGCTGCCAAATCTTAAAGACAAAGCAATGAAGGTTAGCTCAAGTTGTGTAATCTTTTATCTTTGTGAAAACTTTGTACCATAGTCGCATAGTTCCCGAATCGATGGGGATGAGGAACAGGGTTAAGGAACGTGGTACACTACTTGAGAGAGGTTTTTACATGGGTGGGTTGAAAATGTCCCCGCATACTCGGGTCAGGGATGTGAGGGTCAATGCCTTCAACCCCGTTTTCTGTGACTATGCACTGTACGTTGTCTTAAGGTAAAACTATATTTCAGCATACCGTATAACAAAGTTGATTGGGCAACTTGTGCATGTACAATTGCACAAAAACGCAGGAGAGCTGCGTATCATTATTGGTGCATGTACAATTGTTTCTTGTAACCAGTTGGCAAACTTTGAAGATTGAACACAAGATACTAGTTCTAGGAAGTATATAATATAAATTAAAGGTACATGGAAATTGCCGTACCTTTAAATTACTTAGGCTTAGTTTCTAAGATGTAGGACTTGCATACCATTCAACTACTACTGATTTTTCTTCTTTACAACTTCAGATTATTTTCCTTGACATGAATGGACACGTTTTTATTAACATATATGCAGCTGGGGATACCCTGCCATAGGAAGTTGTGGGACTGCAGGGTTGCACTGGTGTGGGTGGCAGAAATAACAAAGGGACTTCTTGTGTTCCTTCTCAATTAAGCAAAATTAGCCTATGGTCTCTATGACAGTAAGACTCAATTTAGAGATAGAACAAGCTAACAACCTTATCTTTAACCTGGCACATGCTCAAGAGGCTGGGCCCCACCATTTTACACCCATTAAAACTATCACAAGCTTAAGGTCGGAGCTTGTGACAGTAAGACTTCTTGAACTTGAGGTTGGCATACCCCTGCTTCAGCAGTTGGGCCGTCGCCTTCTTTGTGCGGTTGGAGCTGACGCGCATCGGTGCAATGGCCTCCCACGCCTACTTAGCAGAGTTCTTCGCCCCCAACGGCTCCCTGTACTCCACTGGCACAGCAGCGAGGATAGCCTCCAACGATGACATGTCTTCTTCGTTGTCGGTGCTCTTGTCAATGGCATTTCAGAGCCGTCGGGCCCACTCGTCATAGTTGGTGCGAGTCAGCGTCGGCCAACTGGTGCCGCTGACCTCCCGCACCGTGCGCACGACGACCTCCTGTCGTGGCTGGGCAGCCACAGCAGTGCCGCTGTTGTCGCCCATCTCTGAACCGTCCGTCATCGTCGGCGGTTAGTCCGGCTACAGCGCCTGTACGGCTCCGATACCACTTGTTGGTCCCTCGGCTGCCCTGCACAGGTAAGCAGTAAGCTTACCAGCACACTCACTCACTATGGCTAAAGGTAGAAGAAGATATTGGGAATAGCTCACACACAACACAAGCCCAGCGCTGGCTGAAAGCTCTGCTTCTGGATGTGGCAAACTAAACTGCTCTTTTGCATTGCCTTAGGTGTGATATATATACAAGTGCTAGTACCTCTACCAGGTACATAGTTGTTGGTGAGTACACCAACTACCTACTCCTAAGGTACACCAATTACTCCTAGTACTAGCAGTACAAAGCTTAGATCAGCCCACTAACAAGACATGGCTGATGTAATAGCTACCAACTAATGTACTAGAGGTGGCCTATTGCCATACTGCTACAGCAGTAGAGACTGGACAGCCGAGCTGACCAAATGCCAACTCTGCTGCAGCAAGAGAGAGAGATTAGTAGCAGATTATGTCTTACACCTGCCTGAACAACATTAGGAGCAGTAGTGAGGAGGCTTGTTCATTGATTTACATGCTGATGCCTGATAACATCCTCTCTTTATACAGAGAGGTGTACTTCGTCTCTGAAACATCCAGGGAGATCTAATCTAATAACAAACCATATGTAGAAGATAGTAATGGAAATCCCTCAGTTTCTTAACTTACTAATCTGCTAAGGGGCAAACAACATAATATGGCATGTGCTATAGCAATCTTGGGACCTTGATGCAAATGCTCTAGCCTTTTCTGTTGTGGGTGCTAGGCGGTGGAGGTGTGATGGCAGTGGTGAAGCTTGACAGAACAGCAAATTCCTTGCCTTGCTGACCTCACCTCCCCGGATCCTATAGAAACAGGGCACATTGAGAGATAGAGAGAGGTAGATTAGGATTTCATTCTTGCCTGGCTTATTCCTTCATCCTTGCTCCCTTTTATAGAGGAGCTTACAATCAGTGACAACATAACTTCAAAGCGAGTGTAAATGGCAAGCTGTAAATCATGCATGGCACTTTCCTTTCCTGTGCCAATTCTCTTGATCAAGCTGATGTTCCTGCCTGTCTCTTCTTCTTGCAACATTCAAATATGCGGCCCTATATAACATTTCCATTTTCTCCATAGTTATGTAATGATGAATCTGGTTTTGATCATGCTTATTTTATATTTTTGTTTATTGCAGACGGTTTTCATGCTTTTGAAAAGTAAGTCAGAACAGGAACGTCGTTTGCTCACAGCTCTTGTTAACAAAGTGAGTTACCTTTTTTCTACACTATGTAACTCCATTTTCTCTCTCTTCCTTTTTTTTTCAATTTCAATATATGCAGAACTGTTATGATCTAGATTGAAAACAACGAAAAATAAAATACATTATATTATTTATGAGCAACATTGCCTAAAGTCTTACTAGGAGTGACATAATTTTGCTCATTTTTGTTGCAAAATATCTATTGCAGCTTGGTGATCCTGAAAGGAGAGCAGCATCGAGTGCTGCATATCTGTTAACATGTCTCCTGGCTGCTCATCCTAATATGAAGGTAAATGCTGTGGGATTCTGGTATGGCACAGATTGTTTGTTTTAATCTAATTATGTAATATTTTGCATGCAAAGCTGCACATAAAATTCATATTCCTTTTGATCTCATTGAACTCTTTCAATTTGCAGATGGTCGTGATAGATGAGGTGGATTCTTTTCTCTTCAGACCACATGTTGGGCTTAGGGCCAAGTACCAGGCTGTATGTAATTGTTAATAGCACTTTCTATGCCAGTATTGTTTCAGAAATTTCATAGACAACATCTTCATTAGTATTGGATTTTACTGAATTATCTACCAAAACTGCTGTCTAATTATTAGAAATATGATTTATATCATGATTTTTAGCCTTTTAATTGGTGGCATCTCAACAGGTCAATTTCTTGAGCCAGATTCTTCTTACAAACAAGGGAGATGGGCCTAAAATTGCAAAACGTTTGGTGGATGTCTACATTGCGCTGTTCAAGGTTTGGATGCCTTTAAGCTTTGTATAGTTGTTTATGCTTACTGTGTGAATAATTTGTTACCCTTTGTCTTCCATTATTTAAGTTTTATTACCCATCACATGGGCATCTCTTGTAAGAATTACCTTCAGGAGCATTTTGTGGTTTGGTCAATGGGGAAGTCTGTGTAGCACATGGAAGGTGCTATTGTGGCACTTCAAGTTTGTACAGAGATGGGTGTGATCATCTAGGGAGGGGAACACACTGGTAAAAAGCATCACTCAGGTCTGGTGGGGGTAGTGACATATTATATTGTAATCTTTGAGCATCTGGTCGTGCTTTGTTTTGGTGCTTGGAACATTGCAAACCATCAAGTTGATGTGTTTCACTAGTAATTATTGCTGTCCAGCCATCATATGTAATTTGGGCTTGATCTTGTCATCTTTTGGTTTTATTGCTTTTTGGTCACATCTATTTGCCATGTACTATTTCTCTAACTACTGAAGTATGCAAAAACACATGTTATTTTTTGTTAAGATGTTTTTTTCCTGGAACAAACCCAGCTGTACTTCATTTCTTTTTTGCCATTTGGTTTGTCTCATTTTGACATCTTTTACTGTACTACTTCTAAGGTTTGACAGAAAGGATAACTCAAGTTATCTTGTTCTGTTGCACAATTATGCTAGGTACTAATGAGCTCTGGTGATACCAAAGGAGATATATATAGCAAGGACAGCAAGAAAAAGGTAGAAAATGGAAAAATAGAGGGAGGAAATAACAAGATGAAGGACTCCAGATCCCATGGAAACAATGAAGTGGGTTCAACAGCAGGATCAGATTTGGAGCTGGACTCCAGAATCCTCTCTGCACTTTTATCTGTATGTAACCACTCTACAGATCCCTGTATCAGTTTCTTATTTATGTCCCATCAGCACCTTGCTCGTACACCTTGTCTTTGTTTATTTTTGTTCAAACTGGTGCTTGATTTGTTTCTGCAGTTCATTTATTAATTCTTTCATCACATGCAGGGTGTAAATAGGGCATTACCATATGTTGTGAGCTCAGAAGTTGACGATATTGTGGAAGTGCAGACACCTATTCTTTTCAGATTGGTGAGTTTTTTAGATAATGTTATGAAGTACCTTGCTAAGTTTGTATTTTTTGGACAAAGCTTTCCCAAACTAATCATTTTGGTTTCATGTAGGTGCACGCTGAGAATTTCAATGTTGGTGTTCAGGCACTGATGCTTTTGTTCCAAATATCTACAAAGAATCAGATAGCAAGTGACCGTTTCTACCGTGCATTATACGCAAAACTCTTGAGTCCTGCTGCTGTTACTTCCTCAAAGGTTCCTTTCTTATGTGCATTCTGAAGTATTCCTGGTTTTACTTTCTTAAGAATTTGAGTTGGCTGTGTTCCATCACAACTATGTTTGATTACCCAAAGGTGCCCTTACCTAGACAATAGCTTTGAACTCTGCATCCTTGTACATTTAAGTGTCTCACTATATTTTATCTGATTCATTATGTCTTAAATATTTCAGCCGGAGTTATTTCTTGGGCTGTTGGTGAAAGCGATGAAGAATGATGTAATGTTGAAGAGAGTTGCTGCTTTCTCGAAGCGGCTGCTGCAGGTATGTTGTTTTCTAGTATGATAGCTAATCTTCATGATGAGCTCTTACATATAGATATGCTGTTTGAGTTTCTAATTACTGAATACTGATACACATACCACTACCACTATAAAACAGCTAGCTGTTCTAGTATACTAAGGAGGCATGGAATGCAATTTCTGTGCTGCAAACAGTTATGTGATTGTAAAATATTGAGCTTCTGTATGCAAAACATGGGTTGTTCTACAGTGGCATGCCTGCAAATGGATGGAATTATACTCGTCTTTTTCGAATTGACAGTGTCATGCTGTTAATTTTCTGCAAAGTAGTACAACAACAGCAACACAACCAGATACTTTTGCCCAACCAAGTCTGGCTAGGCTATAGATGAAACCTACAAAGAGCAACAAAGGAGATATAGATGTGTATAATGTATGTAAATTGAAACTAATGATGATAATAATAAACGTAAAAGGAGATTGATTTTCTAGATGTTCAAGTATATGAATGTTAATTTTCACATGCTCCTGTTCAAAACTAAACTTGGATGTTCTTCCTTCAAGTCTCCTTTATTGCTTTATCTGACCTTGGATTCGGTGGACCCTGCTTCTCCTTGCATTGCCTTGTCATCATGCCCTAAAGTTACGCTACAAGCTGGTTTTACTCTGTTGAATGTCCAAAGCATCTATTTGACTATATATCGGTATTGGACTAGCTTTTCTTCAATCGGTGCCACACTAACCCTATCATGTATAGCGTAGCTTTTGAAAGTGTATACCATCATTTTGAATTCAATCTGTTCATGTATGATCACATATCCTCTGCAATATATTCATTTCGTACCATGTAGCTGTTGGATGTGCATTTAGTAAGATATCATTCTGCATCATAATGCTCAGCAAATCTAATTGCTGTACCGTATAACCCACCTTTTAACTTTTGTGGTCCTTTTTTTCCACAAATGATGTGATATGCTTGACGCATTATCGCCCATGTCGCTTTGAGTCTATGGCTATTAGGGAGGGCAATGTGGAACAGCAGCCCACCAATTCATGGTGAATTCACATATTATTAGGGGATCTGGACTGGGAAGTTTTATTCTTGTTGGCCATCCTCACTAACAGATATAGCACTTACTCTCGCAAGAACCCTCATTGTGCTATACTTGGTTCATGATTTTATGGTCTTTTTTACAATGCTATATTTGATACTTTGAAATGAATGTAGGAGTGAAAATGTTATTCGTTTTTGCATTGTGTGCTTTTTATATAGCCCTTTTGACCACTATTCGAGGTTTGTTTTAGCTTCGTTTTGGGATTTGGCCCTCAAGATCTGAAACAAACAAACAAACCATATGATTCTAGCAGTCAATTGTCAGAACCTAAGGCTACCTCTGCAACTAGAATACACAATCTGGTATCGTGATGCTTCTGTGATTGAGCAGTTGTCACTAACGGTATTATGGACCCCAAGACCTCACCACATCAAACCTAATCCAAAAGCTAGTATAACAGGTGACAGCTCTAGAGAATTATCTTTTCCAAAGCCACAGTCCAGAAGAATTTACCATGATATGAGAAGAATTTACTGAAGAGGATGAATAGGAAAAGTAGTTTGAGATCAATTTTCATGTTTTGCTCGTTCTTGCTCTGGACCCTCCACCTGGGTTCCATGGTTGTTGAACATACTTGTCAGTCAAAGCAGTGCGCTCTCCATCACGGGTGTTAAAGTACAGTTGAGAGCAGTTTAGTTCTAGGTGTCAATGAAACCATAGAATAAGACAAATAACAGACACTGAATATTCTAATTTTACCGATGCTATGTTTATTACATATTTAGATATTTTTACCATTACTTATGTAATTGCTTTTGGCAGGTGGCTCTTCAACGGCCTCCTCAATATGCTTGTGGATGCCTTTTCATTCTGTCAGAAGTTCTTAAGGCAAAGTCGCCATTATGGTATGTGACTAGTCGTTTTAATCAAAACATGTCATTTATCTTTCATGATGATATAATTTTCATCTAAATCTTCAGGGGGATTGTGCTTCAGAATGAATCTGTTGATGATGGTGATGAACACTTTGAAGACATTTTAGAGAGTCCCGAGGACTCTTCTATTGCCTCAGCAGTGCTAGATAAACATAATGAAAAAGTAGCTGATCATGAGAAACACAACCTTGATGCTGCTGGTGGAATTGATAGTGTAAAACAAGTAAAATTGGTAGATGAGAACAATGCATCAATTGACGCGTCCAGACAACATGCATCATATGATCCACGACACAGAGAGCCTTCTTACTGGTATTGTCTATTTAATCTCATTTTTGTGCATGGATCCTAAATTTAAATATTAGTTCTTTATTTTGTTGAGGCTTGAAATATGTGATTGTTATTCACAAGTACCCCCCCCCCCCCCCCCCCCCTACCCTGTTTAAAAATATGGGTATGCATGCATAAAGCATTTTTTTTGTTATTGGATGAATTGAGTCGGCCTCTTCTGTTTTATGAACTATTTCTGTTTGGTAGTGTATTTGGTTGTTTTTCTTCATGTTTGTTACAAAAAATGCAAGAGTTGGTTGAACATATGTACCTTTTGCTTTGTCAGCAATGCAGATCGTGTCAGTTGGTGGGAGCTAACAGTATTGGCTTCACATGTGCACCCTTCAGTTTCTACTATGGCCAGAACATTGCTATCTGGCAACAATATTGTTTATAGTGGTGATCCACTGACAGACCTATCACTTCCTGCTTTCCTTGACAAATTCATGGAAAAGAAACCAAAAGGGAACCGCATAGCTGAAGGAAGATGGCATGGTGGATCACAAATTGCCCCAGCTAAAAAGGTTAGCCCTTTTTACTTGGATTCTCTTTGTTGACTCTTAGGCTATCTCCAACAACACCACCCAAAATACAAGACTCATTCGTCCTTTAGGTAGCGCTACAGGCAAAAAGTTCAATACATATTCGGCATCTTCTCCAACAACAAGACCCAAAAGAGAATCCTTTCTGCAAATGGGTTTCTAGGAGAGAGGATGCCCATATTTGGGTTGTGCCTCTCAGGCAACTCAAAATAGGTCTCCCGTATAGGGACTCTGTTGGAGGCTGATTTTGGGTCTCTTGCTACCCATTTTTTGTTTGAGTGCCCATATGGGTTCCTTGTTGGAGACAGTCTTAGAGTTGTTTCTCTACATCTAGATTACAGATGACCTGTTCACCATTCCCTCCAATCACACGTGATGCTTTTGAGAAGATATGCTCAAAACTTCGACTTAAAATTTTAGTTTCAAAATTTGAATGTATGTGTGTAGATTGTCTTAAATACTGAATGCTGTCAAACACATTTTTTTATCCCTTGCTGACCTATGCCTTTGTCTTCAGCTTAACCTGAATCATCATCTCATCGGAGAAGAGCTTCTAGAATTGGCAGAAAATGAAGTGCCTCCTGAAGATATTGTTTTCCACCGTTTCTATTTGAACAAGACTGGCCCTGTTAAACCTAAGGCGAAGCGGAAGGACTCAGTTCTTGATGAAGATGCGAGGGAACTCTTAGCTGACAATAACGCTGATGATGCTAGTGACGAGAGTGGAGATGAGATGCAGGATCTGGGAGATGGGTGGACAGATGACGGAGAATATGACTATGATGACCTTGACTCAGATGCATTTGAAGAGGAAAAGGATTTACTTAGAGATGATAGTGATGTGGAATTGGATGACATTTCAGATGATGCTGCATCTAGGGACGAAGGATCAGAGGATGACGATGACATTTCTAGTCTTGCGGGCTTAGATGCTGAAGCCCTTGAGAGTGCAGGCGATTCAGATGGCAACTTAAGTGATGACGAGGTGGTTGATGCTGGTAAGGGTGGTGGCTCTTATGCAGAGAAAAAGGGGGCAGGGAGGAAGCATAAACGTGGTGTGAAGAGTGGGTCGTCTCCATTCGCAAGCCTGGAGGACTATGAACATCTAATGGGTGGGGATGCTGATGCAACAACAGCGAAGCGGAAGCGCAAGGCAACAGGGAGAGCTGGTGGTGAGAATAAACCAAAGTTGAGATCACGAAAGAAAAGGTCGAGGAGTTCAAAATGAGAAACAAGCCTTTTTCCCTAAACATTTTTAAAATGTTCACCACGATGGTGTTCATTACATTTTTGTACTTCTGGAAGGCACATGATTGGGTAATGCTAATTTTGAGCCGAGAATGTATTGAGATTAAACTATACAGGTGCTCTCATATAGTAGATCTCATCACACGCATAACGCATTTATACGGGCTTAAAAAGGGTACTATTTTGCTCCGTTGTATGTTGCGTTGTTTTAGAAAGAAAACTAGCCAAATCCGGGGGCGTTGCAATAGATCCAAAACGAAGGATCACTATATGACCAATGCTACACCCGCGCCGCCGGATCCAAAACGATGTAACACTTTATATAGTTACATGTAGGAGACCAATGCTGCACCTGCGCCGCCGTAGCCTTACAAGGGGATCGGTGCTGCTGCGAACAGGCAGCTGAGATCGGCAAGTATGGCAACAAATATTAGTGTTTTGCTGCAAACATGCGGCTGAGAAGGGCACATTCCAACAAACATTTTATGCCAAAACGAAAGTTGAATAGGGTAAGGATGGGCAAATGTTACTCCCTCCGTCTAAAAATATATTATTGCTCAAGAGAAATTACCTATTATGTACCTAAGGTGAACCTTACTAATCTCAAGCTGATATAAGCCCAATCTATTGTCCAAGAGCTAAAACATAAGTTTTCTAAAACATTTTTAAAAAATCATAGAACATCAAATGGTAGTAGTAGTAAAGTTTTAGTCCTTTATAGACAAGCGTTTCAAACGGAAATGGGTTAACCTGGGAGAAACAATCCACAGCCAGGAAAAAGTGGCAAAAATGCAGAAGGGTACAAATAAGCTTATATACAAAGGCATAGATGAAGGGGCAAAAAAAAAACTCATACAAAGGCGAAGGCTTGGCAGTCTGCGCTTGTCTAGCAGTTGCAAGGTGCACAGGAAAACCAGTCTTTACAGCCATTACACTGAATAATCTTTCATCCAGGCTCCAGTAACAAGGAACTAACGCGGAACTCTTGCACTCAACCATCTGAAATGTCAACAATTTCACCTCTAATTGGTGAATCCATTGGAGAAGACATAGGTTCATGACCAGTTTGATTTCCAGCAACTCCGTTGCTAGCCACAGGATTAATTGAGCAGGATCTTTCTTCAGGTTGAGAAGCTGGCACAATTTCAAGTTTGCCATTGTCCTTGGGAGCTAGTGCGCAAGAACCAACCGTATGAGAAGTTGAGCTGCCAAACTCAACAACATCGTTGGATTCCCTGGCTAGAGACATTTCAAGTAATCTTTGCCGGCGCCTTCTTTCTGTTCGCTTATTGATCAATGGCACCTCATCTTCATCCGACTCACTAAGACAATAGTAATTCAACCATTCAATTATTACCGAGTAGGAACCATACCGCTTGCTTTGTTTCCTTTTCTTCCGTCTGCTGCATTCTTGGTTATCTAGTACAGCTGTTCTAGGGCGTTTTGGTGCTTCCTGAACAGTTTCTGTCCTTCGAAGGTCAGAGCTAACATCCTTTGAAAATTTGATTTTCTTATTAGACCCGTCTTTTGAAGAGGAATCCAGTCCTGAACAGCCAACTGCATTATCAGCAACATGAAGGAACTCCGTAGAGGCATCTTCCCGCTTGTTTCTATTGCTTCTTCTGCTCTTATTTGATGTGTGTGTGGGGTGCCAACTTGTACAGGCAGGTTCTTCGACCTTGACCTCATTGAATGCTTCTACAGCTGAGATTATCAAGAACAATGAGCAATCTCATAACTCTGTACAAGGTACATGTAGCATACTAGATATGTCTGCAGACTCCGCATTAGAGAGCCATCCCCAGGCATTTGTAGAAAGAAAATGGTCTACTTTATAATATAATATATAATTTGAACTGGTAGGTCTTTAGTTAATTACCTTCCGAACATTTTAGTTCTAGACCTCCTGGTGATGATTCTTGAACTCTACAATAATTACCCGAGCACCGCTGCTTGTGTCTACAACCAAACATCCAAATACATTAATCTGGGTAGTCTTAAACATTCAAAGCATGAATCCAACACGTGCTCATTTGGTAAGATGTTCTATCCAAAGAGTTATTATGCTTTGGATTTGGAGTAATCCAAATATAATCTTTGGAGTTGAATATGAATAAGGCACAAAATATGTAGTTAAATTGGCATATCTATACCTAATATTAAAGAGAGAAGTGATTCTTCTGTCCGTATTTTTTTACTTCCCATAATGCCCTCATGACCCTCCCTCTCCCGTATGTGACGCCGAGTTAGAACAATGTGCGTCCAGCGACAGTACAAAATGTGATCCACGTGTCAAGCAACGATTGGAACAGATGACAGTCAACGAATAAACCTTCAAGCCGCAAATCGCCCATGTGACCGCGCAACAAGTTATATGTTCCGTTGCAATGCATGGACACATTTGCTAATCTATTATAATTACTACAGCTGAAATTATTAGACTTAAACCAAAAACTTCATACATGTCATCAGCTCAATCATGTTGCTTCTCTTTCATAACAAAATCCGGAGAGACCATGACTTCAGATCCATTGATATCCAACTAAGTTCTGATGGCATACCTGCTATACATCCAAACCCACAAGCTTCTTTTTTCAAGGACACATCAACTTCCTTTTTGAATACGTGACTTAAAAAATGGTTTGACAACTACCAAATTTGAACTTAACTATCTGTGCCCCTAAATTGTACATCAGCAATGGCTTAATTGCATGTATAAACCATAATTCAAACGTGTGCTGATGTGTGCCTGTCATTGTTGGAATCAAGGCAATGATCTTTGCTGAAAAGTTTCACTATTATCTTAGATTTCTGCAATCAAAGAGTTGTACTCTTATTTTTTACAGACTAGACAAGAAACGCCAAATATTGCAATGAAGTGCATAACCATACCTATGCCAGTGACAGTTAGAATTATGACATGGGTCATCTAGACCTTTTCTCTCAATGCAGTCATCACCAGAAGGTCCTCTCATATTGGTTGACTTGATAAAATCTGCACAAATTTGACACTGCACAGGTTGCCAGATGTTAATGTGAAAAATATAGGTTAAAGTGTGCTTATTGCAGTCCTGATTCTTACTTTGTAGTGATAATATTTCTTATGGGTCTCATGGAGCAGAGTTATGCTGTAGCCATCAACTGGTCGCTGAATGTAATTAATCAATGATGTTAAAAAGAAATTGATCATGGAGCAGAGAATAGCTGATAGTTGATGCAGGACTTCAACTCACATGGGGATCAGCTACAGAACTCAAATTGATCGTATTCATCAGTTTCTGAAATTTTGCACCATGATCACTGCTTGTTCATAATTTCAAAATCAATCAAAAAGAAATTATAATCTCATAAGCGTATTAAAAAAAAATAAAGTCCTATTGAACAATTACCTATGGTTACTGTTGTTGTCTTTGATGCAAATATAGGCATGAATCATCTCATGAAGCAAAGCATTCTTCAGATCAGATCCATTATGAGATCCACATAAGGATTTCGAAAGAAGTATTATACAGCCACCGCCTCCAGGATAATAGTCGCATGTACTTACATCACTGCAGGAAGATAATTAAGAAACAAAAAACATCAATCTTCTGCTAAAGTCAGCTAACGGGTACTTCAATGACATACTTGGGGGTGGCAAACAATATACAATTATTTCAGATTATAATACACAAGTTGCACTTCAGAAATTCATTTAGCTGTAGTGCAGAATTAGTAGTCTGATGCTAAGATCATTCACCCTACGTATGCATTAATGTTCTGCATTTTATGCGGTGACTTTAAAATGTACCATAAGCAAATTATCCAGCTACAGCACATGTATCAAGGGGCAGGCCATGCAGAAACATTTTGGAAACAAATACTGGAAGTGGTCAATGTTATTCATCATAATCACACATGTACACCACTGAAATATGCAAGGAGAAGATGTAAAGTTGTAAACGATCAATGTGCAATAGAAGGGAAAATGCCCGGTGTTTATAACAAACCTAATGCAAAGATCACATAACCGTGTCTCAAAAGAAAATTCAATGAGAATAAATAATTGTTTATGGTAGATGATTCCTAAATTACCACCGGGGATATTCGAGAGACCTTCACTATATAGCATGACAGGACAAATCTCAACCCCCACACCCACCCCTCCACACACAGAGCCAAAAAAAAAATTTGACTTCCCAAGCAATCAAGATCCAGCATCAAAATCATAGTTTTGGGGCTCAGAGCTGTCTGAGCTTAGTTTAAATGCTTCGATCAAACCACGAACACAACCACAAAATATAATAAATGCAGGTCATAAAACAAGCATATTAGAATGTGTTGGCAATATAAACAGTCGGTAAGTTGTTTGGTCCCGAACCTTTTGATCCATTCAAATAGTGCCATCGATGGCTCATATCTTGTGTAACTGACAAGCACCATTTACCATGTGTGCAGCTCTGAGAAAAGGTATCGATGCAATTGACCTAACACTGTTTTCTCTATTGTCCCTTTCCTCTCCAAAGTTCAAAAAGGCGACGCCTTGGCTCCGCCTAGGCGCGACTAGTCGCTAGTCGAAGGGTGCCCGCCTGGCCTATGGGGGTAGGCAGACATCTGGGCGCTAGGCGGCGCGGAGGGCGAGCGCGCGAAAAATTGCCGCAGCGGGCAAGCGCGTGAAGACTTCCCTCGCAGAGGCGGACGCCGCGGCCGAGCACGCGCGCAGCTGGCTTCGGCCGCGCGAAAACAGGCGGGAAGGATAAGAGGGAGAGGACGCACTTCCCGCCTGCCATTTGCTCATCCCCGCCGGGCGCTCCCCTCCCCGCCAGACGTGCTCCTCCCGCCGGGCGCTCCCCTCCCGCCGGACGACCTCCTCCCCGCCGGCGCCGGTCGTGCTCGTCCCCGCCTGGAAGGTCGTCCCCACCGGTCGTGCTCGTCCCCGTCTGGAAGCTCGTCCCCGCCGGCGCACCCCTCCCGCCCCGGCCCCCAAGGTCAGTCCCCCTGCTCCTCTCCCCTGCTCGAAGCTCCCCTCCCCTGCTCCTCTCCCCTGCATACTGAATGAATGGATGGATACTGAATATATTCTCTTCTGTGAATAATGAATGAATGGATGGATACTGAATCTGTCTTTTGTGATTGCCTGAATATATTTTGTGATTGCCTGAATGTATTATTGATTGACTGGATGTATTATCGATTTCGATTGACTGAATGTCTGATATATAGGTCACTGAAATCTGAATGTTTGCTCACTGAACTCTGAAACCTAAATGTATGCTCTGAACTCTGAACTCTTGAATGTAGAATGTTGTGCGCTAAATTGGCAAAACGCCTAGAAAACGCCTTGAAACGCCTAGGCTGGCCTAGGCTAGCCTAGGCGCTAGGCTTGGGGTCAGCGCCTAGAAAGCGCCTTCTTAAACTTTGTTCCTCTGATAAAAAAAAATCATCTACCTATGCCATCATGGCAACACTCCAGCAAAAGAATTCAGTAAATGAACAAGTAAATCGATGAAATCTTCAGAGGCGAGCAATGTTGGCCACGTGCAGAGCTTAGGTCACATACTATGTTCAGGGTGCAATTATTTTGAAAACTGAGTATTCCAAATATTCTAATGAGCAATAAGGTGTTATCCTGAATCCTGACTTTTCCAGATGTGAAGCTGAGATTGGTAGATTGACGAGACGAAGGGACTAGCCCGTCTTGGTCAATTTCCAGAGGGGCCAAATAAAAATCATTCACGGCAAGGTTCTCCCCAATTTGTATCGCAATGTATCAAATCTAGTTATAAGAAATATGAAACAAGGGATAGCTTGCAACCAATCATCCGAACCCTCAATTTTGTACCCCGGAATTTGAACCCCTATGCCATTCGAATGTGTGAAAGGGGGGGGCGGCACTCACCAATTGGGTAGTGGGTCCTCGGTCCATGAGACGGCGCACGAGCCGAGGGAATCGCGGAAGTAGAGGGAGTTGTAGTGGCAGAAAAGCTCGGAGACGTCCGGCGTGCCTCCGCTCCCGTCCGGATCCGAGCTCACCATGGCCGGATTAGGGTGAGGTTAAGGGGACCGTCGACGAAGACGGTGGACGAGGGTTTAGGCAAAGCCACCACCCTCCGAGGTCACGGGGTCAGTCAGGGTTCTGGAAGTGTGTTTAGCCATTTGCTGATTTGCATAATTGCAGGGGTGGTTCCGGTGACGATGCTGGGCGGATTGTCGGGAAAGATGGGAACGCCCCTGGATACCTGACGGGAATTTGATCTATCAGGACATGCAATAGGCTCATATCTTTATCTATGAGCATTTAAATAGACAAAAATCTATCCCCGACGGATATAGTGGATACGGGAACGTTTTCTGTTTATCCGTCCCTGTTACCCGTTGGGGAACCCGACTATTTGAGCTGTCATGCGAGTATTAGGCCTAAAGAAACTCAACATAGGTATTTTAACCCAAATCTGAACAATTATATATATAGTTTGTGTGTTCTAGGAACTCTAGTTCAATTTTTCCTCACCATCTCTACCAGCAACACAAGCACGCCTGTCTCACGAGTGCTCGTGCCCCTCGCTTCCTCAGTTCGGTCTCTCTACCATCTTTGCTCGTCCTACCCGCAACCTCGCTCCTTCTCCTCGGCATCTCCGAGACTCCGACACTTTATACCCGGGTGAAAAAGAAACGTCTTCGATTGCAAAGCTACGTCCCCAAGTGTCCTTGTTTATCGGGTATGCGGTACTCGTCGGGTATCTGTTACCCGACCGATGTCCGACGGGTACGGAGATGAACAAAAATCTATACCCGAGACAGTTAACGGGGACGGGGACAGAATAAATTCTCCTTAGCGGGGAAGAGAACGTTCCGACGATACCCGACGGGTATATCCCCGTTGCCATCCCTTAGTCGGGCCGCGCCCCTAGGAGGCCGTCGATAAATGCAAGACGAGAGATGGGATGAGTAAAGAGAGGAGAATAGAAAAAAATATTGAGGCACTGAGACATAGGTCCCATATATTATTGGATAGAAAGTAGATGAAATTTCTCTTAATCTGCTACAGCACACTTCCTCGCCAACTTCAATCTTATTTTCTTAATTTTTGTATCAGTGTTTTAGACTTCAAAGGAGATGTTCAATTTAGTGAAGTTGCTTTAAGGAAGATAATAATCGATCATGTATGAACATAATGCTCATTTCCCTACAATTTAGCAATATGAGCTAGAAAATAGAAGACATTGCATTATGGGGTTAGTATCAGCGCCAAGTGATGTAAATCTTCTTACAAAGGATGAAGTACACGTAAAAAATGTATAAAAATGATACTGTAAATAGCACCAACAATAATTCTTCCCTAATATATTAGGGGACTATTGGGACGCACTAAGGCCTCGTTTAGATCCGGAGCTAAAGTTTAGGAGTGTCACATCGGGTGTTATATGGGAGTGTTTGGATAGTAATAATAAAACAAATTACACAAGTCCTCAGTAATACGCAAGACGAATTTATTAAGCCTAATTAATCCATCATTAGCACATATGTCCACTGATGCATACAGGTTCCATGAGCACCCCTTCACAAATGGCATGGTACCTCTTCTTCTCATTCCTTGACATCTTCAGCTATACTCTCTTCCTCAAACTGTATTGTGACTGCTCTTCTAAGTACCTCCACTGACTCAAACAACATTCCAACCTTGAAGATAGGATTGTGCATATCTTCGGATCTAAAAGACCTGAATCTAAGCCTGTCTTGGCCTCCTCCATCTGAATCAGGCAGTTGTAATTCATCATCAGTGGACACATCACTTCCATCATCACCATTCACCAGCAATGCCTTCACTGGACATCCTTGCCCTGCCTCTGTTTTCAGTACATACCTTCTTCCCTTTCACTACTACTTCATCTATCACCTCTTCATCAACATTGTCCATGAATAAGTTGTCATCATCAATTTCAACCTCATAGTCTGAATCCACAAAGTCACCGTCTTGCTCACTGTCAGTCCCACCAAAATAATCTGGTTCACTTCCACTTGGCCCAGGACCACCTTGTACATTAGGAGGTCCTGTTTTGGGTATGTCAGCATAAAAAGATGACAACTTCTCACCTTCCTTTCTTGGAATGTATGTCTCCTTCTGGGGGCTAATTACCTTAGGCGGTGGGTTAATTGGTTTGGCTACAACATCATCACAATTTAGACTATCCAGGTTGTTTTCATGATCTAGATACACCACAAAGTTCTTCACTCTATGCAGTAAAGAAGCCATTACTAGTGTGTCTGAGTCTTCAAAAACCAACCTGAGCCCATTTGATAGTCTTGCCAGGAAGCAACCAATGAAACTTCAGATCTTGATTCCTTGGATAATTAAGCTAAAAAGCAAAATCCTCTAAACATATCACAGACCATGTATCCACCTCACAATGATCAAATCAATTCACTTGCTCATTGAGATACGCTTTGTTGGATCCATGCCCAACAAAAAACCCACCAGGTGGACTTCAACTGTGAACTCGTCATCAGTATTGCCTATATTACGCAACCAATCATCAGAAAACCCCAAATCAGCCGCCTAAAATCAAACAAACCAAGAAACCCTAGTCAGACACTACAACACATTCTAAAACAAACAGACATCTACAACCAGATTGGTTCATCCTACGATAATCTAAATAAAAGATTATGACTTCCATACACAAACTGTATTTTGGAGGTGGCTCCCTTTTCTAGCACAACCTAGCCACCATCGTCGAAATTCAGCGCGATCAGAACTGGACCCCAAGGTCTAGCACCACCCCGCACCTGTCTTCTCCCGCATTGGCTTTCGTGTTGCTGTCGATCCTCAAAGGCCGCGGACCGCAGGCTCCTTCCTCCGCTCACATCCTTCTCTTCTAGACAGCGCGCTCGAGAGATTAGGTGTGGAGGGGAATGAGACGGAGAGACACAACCAGAGGGTGAAGTGCAAAATTTACCCCCACTCATTGCGGGCAAGGTGTATGGGCAGCCACCATGGACAGCCACGTAGGCTACAAACCTGGTTCCCACTTAGAATGGACCCTCGATGTTTTACCACCGATAGCCTACCACGGGGGTACCTAGGACAGTTGTTCGGGCTTCGACGAATAGTGGAACTTGGTGGTTACACAAAGAGACTTATGATTTATACTGGTTCAGGCCCTCGACTTGGTCGAGTAATAAACTTACGTCCAGTTCGGCGTTAGCCTGTTTGTGTTGTATTGCTTTGAGTATTGGGTGTATTCAGTCGTTTACAAGGGATATCCTCACCAGCCCTTTATAATCCAGGCGCTGAGAGGAGTTGTTTGTGTTCTACTCGGATACGAGGTCAGAGTCCTAAGCTATGCTTCGGGCGCCTTTCCTTGTATAGTCCGAATTGGAGTTTTTATCTTGCACGTTGCTTTGCTCCGTGCTCTTCTTGGCGATTAGGCTGTGGGCCTTATTACCAAGGCCCACTTCCCTATAGTACGGTCTATGGGGGGCTCGTAGGGTTCCCCATCGATAAGCCCCCGAGCATTTTATGATTAAGCTTCAAGGGCCGAGTTATTGTAGACTTGATCCGGGTTCTTCTTGAAGTGAAATCTTGAGATGGTCTTCTTTGATTCTTCTTCTGATTGATGTGCACTTTTGCTAAAAAAAAGTGCACTCAGTGAGTGCAGCCCCCGAGCCTTAGCTGTTTGGCACAAAAAACTGGAGGGTCTTTCTATCTCGATGTCCTCCGAGTTCTTTTCCTTAGAGTGCAGCGAGTGCAATTTTTCATTGAGTGTAGCCTCCGAGCCTCTTGTTTTTTGGTTCAAAAAGCTGGAGGGTCAAAAAATTAAAAATGTACTTTTCTGTGGCGGATACTTGCAGCCCCCGAGCCTTCTGCGGGTTCTTTTCTTTCAAAAAGAAATCGGATGAAGGGTCTTGATGTGTTGTCGTTTGTTGTGGTCTTGAGTTCTTGTATTCTTGGTCCTTCGTCTTTAAATCCGAGCCCCCGGGCATAGTTGAAGCGAATGCCGAACCCCCAAGCTTAGTGTTTGACTAAGCCGTGATGTTCTTCTGAGTTGTTTTTATTCATCCAGGTTGTTTTTAGACTTCTCTGGTTCTTGATATACCTCTTCCAGGTTGTTTGCACTTCGTCCAGGTTCTTTCTAAACTTGTATGTACCTCATTCGGGTTGTTTTCTGATCACTCCAAGTTCTTTTTTGTCTTGATTTCTGTTCCCAACTTGTTTGGGTTGTTTTCCTTCGATATGGATTCTTTTTTATCTTGACTTGATCTCTATCTCTCCTTGTTGGGGTTCTTTTCTGATCAATCCGGGTTCTTTCTAAGCTTGTCTTGGTTCTTGTCGCACCTTGTTGGAGTTCTTTTTTTTATCAATCTGGGCTCTTTTTAAGCTTGTCTTGGTTCTTGCTGTACCTCATCAGGGTTCTTTTTTATCAAACTAGGTTGTTTCTTGACTTATCTGAGTAAAGTAGCTCTCAGGAGCGTGTTTTTCCTGATCTCATGGTACAGATGTAGCTTTCCTTCTTTGTTGGTTGTGGTTCCGCCTTGAGTAGAAAATTCTTTCTTCAATTCTTTCCTCATTCATAGATATGCTACTGTGTGAGGTTGAGCAGCCGCCGGGCTTTTGTATACTTGATAACTTTTGCGTTGGCAGTTAGAAGAGTTCTTGTGATGTGGCTTCCATGCTTGCTCTATCTGCCTGCGGAGGGTTGCAACCTCGAATTTCACTGGGTTCTTTGCTGCCACTCTAGAATGATCTCCTTTGCTTTCTTTGTTGAATTTATCAGATCTTGTACCCTGTTGTAATCCCAGTATCTTCTTGATCAGAGGAGTAAAAGATTATATTGTCTGAGTTGTTGTCCGACTTGTTTAGAGATGTGTCCGTGCTCTTTTTGTTTCGGTTGCCTCTGTGTAAACGTACCCGACTTGTAGTATATTATTTTTTCAATAACTTTCTTGTGAACGGATTGATAGTCATTGTGGTATGAACGGACCGTTGCTCTTCTTTGGTGCGCACTATAATTATTGCTGTAACGGTAATTTTTTGTGACCGTTTTCACTTGGGTCGCGTGGGCCGTGTATTTTTCCCTTTATAAAAATGACTACCCTATTACTGTTGCTCCACTTGCCTTTGCAGTGAAAGATTCCTTAATCCTCGTTGCTGAGAAAACCCTAGCATTGCATCCACCGCTTCAAATCTCTTGCTACTACTGCTACTACATCTGGCCCTTGCTTTCGATTAATGGTGAAGAACAAGGGCAAGGGTGAGTTTGTTGACGAGGAGAAAACTCTTAGGCAAATTGACAATCCCGAATTCATGGCTATGAGGTGGATACAGAAGCAGTTCCTAAAGCCGACAACGCAGGAGGCGGAGCTGGACTTGTTGGTTGCCAACGGGCTCATCTAGGAGATATTTCTTTCTAATTTCTCTTCCCCTGGTGAGCATTTGATTTTGTCTCATTCTCCTGATCAGTCTGTTCTTTTTATTCCTTTTGTGCGGGCGGGGCTCTGTTATCCCCCCGTCTGACTTCTTGTTAGAGTTTCTTGGATCTTATCAGATTCAAGTTCATCATCTTACCCCAAACAGGGTTCTTTTTCTATCTGCTTTCACACATTTTTGTGAAGTTTTTCTTATAATTCCACCTTGTCTTCTTCTTTTCCGCTACTTCTTTCATATGCGGCTCTCTGATTCTAAGAACCCTTCCCTCTTTGGTTGCTGCCTTATTCAAACCCATCAAGGGGTGACTTTTCCTTCTCTTACTCTTTCTGATTCTGTTAAAGATTAGGCTGAAAAATGGTTTTATGTCCCAAAACCAGCTCCTTCTTTTTCTTCTGATCTTTCTGTGACTCCGAGTGCTTTACCTATTTGGAAGGATAAGCTTTCTGCTGCTGAAACTGCTACTCTCAAGCCTGTACTCGCCCGAGTTAAGGTTTTGTAGCAGTTGAGCTTAACTGGTAACTGCATAGTTGTCAGCTTTCTGCGTCGCCGGGTGCAACCTCTCATGCAGAGGGTGCACTTTGGTTTTGAGTACATTGGTTCCCTAGATCCTTCTCGGCTTATTCTGGACACCGAGTTGTCTGAAGAAATCGTCCTTGAATGGTTGGGGCAGATTCTTAGTGGTGTCTCGGTGATGCCCGCCCATGTGGACGAGTATGATGCTGCTCACCCTCCTCCTGAGGTATGCGTATGCCTTCCCAAGTTCTTTTATATCGGGTCTTTTTGATCTTATACAGATTTTGTCTCTTTTATGCAGGACTATGGCTGGGCTTTTAAGCTCGTTGTCCCTACTGCTGCTGCTGATGATGTGGCCGAGGAGGAGGCTGAAGAAGATGAAGATGATGCTGTCGCTGCTGCTGGCAACGTGGTTAAAATTGTTGTTTTAGGGCCGGGTTCTTCTTCTGTCAGGTTGTCTATTGGCTTATTTGAAGGTCAACACCCATATGTTGAGTATGCTCTTGATCCTCGGACTGCTTGATATATCCTATTATCTAGGAAGCGACGGACTGAGGCTGCTTCTAAGCAGTCTTTGCCCAAGAGGCGTCGTTCAGCTCGTCAACACCCTCCAATAGGTAATATTCTCGTAGGTGAGCTTGTGCTGAGCCTTTCCCGAGTTGTTTTCCTAGTTTTGTTTTGATTTATCTCGCTAATCCGAGCTCTGTTTGTTGCTTTGATAGATGGTCACTCTGTTATTGTTCATGAGGAGGAGTCTGATGATAACGTTCCCCTTACTCCTCGCCCGTAAGTTTTCTGCTGTAAATTTCCTTGTGCTTGTCTTTTTGCTCATTTTCTAAATAACTGAATTGCTTTTTTCAATATAGTCGTAAACCGACACCATGTGCCCCTTTTGTGACAGTTGTATCTGCTTCTGTTCTGGAGGCCATCCCAATCTTTTCCTTTGAGGTGGTTGAAGATGATTTGTTTGATGTGCCACTCCCGAATCTTGGCTTCTCGGGGGTGGCAGGTAGCTTCAAGAAGGTTATCAAGTAAGCTCTAGCTTCTTTTCTCTTTGTCCTGATAATTTTTGCTTCTGTCTTTGATTAATCCAGGTTCTTTTTCAAATGCAGGCCTTCAGAAGGTATTTCTTCCTCCTTGGCTCTTGATGCTGGGGATAATTTGCAAGATTCTATTGCTGGTCAGCTTCTTTTTTGTTTTGTGCTTTTACCTTTTGTTTAGTCTCATTTTTGCTAAACAAATTCTCTTTTTTGTAGCTTCTCCTCCTCGTGCCCCTTCTCCTGTAGCACGAGTTGAGGAGGAGGCTAATGCTACTCCAGCAACTCCCCCCGCAGGGCATCGGGTTGAAGAAAGCTTGAGTAGCCCATTTGCTGCCCCCTGGCTGCCGGTTGTGTTGTCCTTGTTGGACATCCCGGAGTCATCTGATCGTAATGATCGAGTGGAGGAGCCCGTCGGGAACAACCCTTTTTCCACTGCTGCTGTTGGAACCGTTGATGCTGGTCAGCTTTCTTCTCCCTCGCCGAGCACTCTTATGCTGACTCAAAGCAGAGAGGAAGTCACTCAGCTGGGCCGTGTTGAGCGGTTGGCTGAGGTGCTCTCTTTATGGGAGAACTTTTCAGGCGCATATGACGCCAAACTCAAGGTATCCAAGTTCTTTTTGACTTTTGATATTGGTTTCTTCTGCTTCTGTCTCACATATTTTTGCTTTGCAGTCTTTACTTCAAGATCAGGATGTCTTGTTTGGTCCTCATGAGGCGCAATTTACTACCATTACTGAGGCTAATTTGAAAAGAAAGGAGGATGAGCTGGCTTAGGCTAAAGTTGGCCTAACTTATGAGAAGGAGCAGCGTGCTCTAACGGAGGCCGCCCTTAATGTCAAGGTGCTTGATACTGAGAAGGCACGTGATACCGCTTAGGCTGAGAATTCTGACTTGAAGAAGAAGCTGGCTGGTAAGTTAATCTTTTGTTGATTGGCTGCTTTCCCTTGTTTTTGCTCTTTTTTCTTTTCTGAGTTGTTGATTTGCTTTCTTTCAGCTCTTGCTCATGAAAAAGAAAACTGGTTGAAAGATAGGGAGGCGATGACTGACACCCTCCATACTTCACAAAATCAGGCTGAGTCTGTAAGTACCCTTGCTGATTTAAAACTGAAAGAAACCCAAGATATTCTTGCTCAAGCAAAATTGATATGATCTGGCGCTGACCAAGATCTTGTTCAGGCCATAAAATCTATTTAAGATCTGTAGGCGAAGTTGAAGGCTGCCCATGAGCAATTCTGGGCTCTTTATGCTACGGTCGCTCCAATCATTGCTTCAGTCTGTCAGCGAGAAGATAGAGATCTAGGCCTTGGAGGCATAATACCGGTGCTTTCTTCCTGGTTTTATGATTTTGTAAGGGGCGGCTTTCATCGATGCATCAACAATGTGGTTTCATATGTCCGGGTTGTTGCTCCTGCTGCCCCTCCTGGGCGGATTACTGAAGCTTCTATAATGGTTGAGTTTTCAAGATAGTGGGAGGAGGCCAAAGTAGAGCTTAGTGGTCTATCAGACCAAATCTTGGATCAGATGAATGTGCTTCCTGCTGTGCCTTTAGCTCCTTAGACATTTAGTGTAATGAACTTATGGTTTCTTGTAATATATACTTTTTTCTGTGCATATGACCAGGCTTTGCCCTGCTTTTGAATTTGTCTTTGACTGCTATGAGCAGGCTTTGACCTATCTTTCTTTTACCGCATTTGTGTAATTTTTGAGTAGTCCTTCCATTTTGTGTGACTGGTTTTGTCGCTCTTCGGATAACAATAATCGACTACATGTTGATATCCGGTTTGTAGAGTTGTTTTTTTGCCACTCTTTTGGACGTGGGATTTGATCATACTGCTTTCTTGAGTAGATAGCCATCCTTGTAGGGTTGTTTCCTGCCACTTCTGGGGCGAGTTGGTCGGCCATTCTTGCCAGATTGTACAATTGTTTCGGCTGCTCTTGGGCCGAGGCAGTTGGTCATGCTGTTCTTGGAATATGTAGCCAAGTTGACTTTGATCATGCTGCTTGTTGGGCGAAGTTTATCGATCATACCGCTCTTGGGGTAGGCGACCGAGATGTAAATTTGTAGATGCTGCTTGCTAGGCGAAGTAGTCGATCGTATTGCTCTTGAGGTAGGTGACCGAGTTGTTGTAGTGATTGTGCCGCTCTTGGGGCAAAGTAGTCGATCGTACCGCTCTTGGGGTAGGCGATCAAGTTGTATATTTGTAGATGCCTGCTTGTTGGGCGAGGTAGTCGATCGTACCGCTCTAGGGGTAGGTGACTGAGTTGTTTTTGTAGATTGCGCCGCTTTTTGGGTGAAGTTGTTGATCGTACCACTCTTGGGGTAGGTGACTGGGTTGTTGGAGTGCTTGTATCGCTCCTTAGGCGAAGTAGTCGATCGTACCGCTCTTGGGGTAAGTGACCAAGTTGTTGGAGTGTTTGTGCCCCTCCTTGGGCGAAGTAGTCGATCGTATCGCTCTTGGGGTAGGCGACCGAGTTGTTGGGGTGCTCGTGCCCCTCCTTGGGTGAAGTAGTCGATCGTACCGCTCTTGGGGTAGGTGACCGAGTTGTTTTTGTAGATAGCGCCGCTTGTTGGGCGTAGTAAACGATCATACCAGCTCTTGGGGTAAGCGATCGGACCCATATAGCACAACCGTTTCTGAGTTGGCTATTTGCAGGGTAAGTAAGCAATCGTACTAGCTCTTGGGGTAAGCGATTGCGCCTGTTTAGCAACAACTGTTTCTGGGTTGAGCTATTGCAGGGCTGCCCCTTTTTCCCCAACCTGATTATGGGTTGGTTCAGTCCATTGGATAGGGCTGTCAGTCAAACCATCTCTATATGGTTGAGTGACAAAAATTGCTCATGTAGCGCAACCATTTCTGGGTTGGCTGTTAACAAGAAAGCCCCTTTTTCCCCAACCTAATTACGGGTTGGTTCTGTCCTATTGGACATGGCTTATATTTTGAAGTCGTTCTTCTTGAAGAATTTCTGCTTTATTTCTCTTGAAGCTTGAGTATAATATGTTGTACTAATTGTAGATTCTTTTGAGTTGGCTGATATGCCTAGTATTCTTCATTGGTATTTCATCTGGAGTCATCAACTCGTATGTGCCGGGTCCTGTTGTGTTTTTCACGATGAAGGGTCCTTCCCATGGACTGAGCAGTTTGTGTCATCCATCTTTCTTCTAGATTAGTCGTAATACTGAGTCCCCTGGCTTTAGTGATCGGGGTTGAGTACTTTTGTCATAATGTCTTCGTAACCCTTGCTGATATCTTGCATTTTGGATTATTGCACTGTCTCTTATTTCTTCTATTGAGTCAATTTCTAACCATCTTGTTTCTTCTGCTTCGCCTTCTTTATATTGTTCTATTCTTGGAGATAGCCATATCAAGTTGGCTGGAAGCACTGCCTCTGATCCGTAGACTAGAAAGAAGGGTGAATAGCCGGTGGCTCTGTTGATCTGGGTTCTTAAACCCCATACTATTTTTGGTAGTTCGTCGATCTATTTTCCACCATAATCTTTCAAATCTTCATATAATCTTGGTTTTAAGCCTTGTAATATGAGTCCATTTGTTTTTTTTGACTTGTCCATTGGCCTACGGGTGTGCTATTGAAGCAAAGTCGATTTCTATCCCATAATCTTTTGCCCAATATTGAAATTCTCTTGCTGTAAATGGTGAACCAAGATCCGTGATTATTCTGTTGGGCATGCCGAACCTATGCATGATGTCTTGTATGAATTCCACTGCCTTTTCTGCACTGTATTTGACCAAAGGTTTATATTCAATCCACTTTGTAAATTTATCGATTGCCACAAATACGTATCCGAAGCCTCCTTTTGCCTTTTTGAGTGGTCCTACTTGATCCAGCCCCCAGCATGAGAACGACCAAGCTGGTGGTATGCATATCAAATTATGAGCAGGCACGTGTGATTGCCTGGCGAACATTTGGCAATTCTTGCATGTTTTGACGAGCTCTTCTGCATCTTTGAGTGCCGTTGGCCAATAAAACCTGGTTCTGAATGCTTTGCCGACCAGTGTCCTAGAGGCTGCATGATTTCCACAACATCCTGAATGGATTTCATCCAAAATTTCCTTTCCTTTATCTGTTGGAACACATTTAAGTAGCACTCCAGATGATGCTGCTCTTTTGTATAGTTTGTCTCCCACCATAATGTAGTTTTTGCTTCTTCGTATAACCCGGGTTGCTTCTGCTTTTTCTTCGGGTAGTTTCTTCTCTTTGATAAAATCAATGTATGTTTGTCTCTAATCATTTTGTATGACCATGATCTGTCTTGATTGGTCTGGTTCTTCTGCTTGATCTATTTCCATTGGATCTGTTGTCTCCTCCTTTTCTGTGTTCCCGGGTTGTTTGATAGATGGGGCTGTGAGTTCTTCTACAAATATACCAGGTGGTACTTTTGCTCTATCTGATCCTAGTTTGGCTAGCACATCTACTGCAACATTGGAATCCCTTAGTACATGATGGATTTCGAGCCCTTGGAATTTTTTCTCTAATTTTCTGACTTCTGCACAGTATGCATCCATATTGTCTTTTGTACAATCCCAATCCTTATTGACTTGATTGGTTACTATAGCTGAATCACCGTAGACAAGTAGCCTTTTGATCCCAAGTGAGCTTACAACTCTTAGACCATGTATTAATGCTTCATATTCTGCTTCATTGTTAGTTGCTTGTCAAAGTATTTGTAGCACATACTTTAACTGTCTTCCTTCTGGTGATATGAATAGCACTCCTGCTCCAGCTCCTCCTAACTTTAGGGAACCATCAAAATACATTTTCCAATGATCAAGTATTGGTTCGGGTTCTTTTTGACTGATTTCTATCCATTCAGCAATGAAGTCGGATAATGCTTGAGATTTGATTGCTGTTCTTAGTTTGAAGTCTAGGTTGAGAGCACCGAGTTCTACTGCCCATTTTGATATCCGACCTGTTGCATCTTTATTGCGTAGAATGTCTTGAAGTAGAAAATTGGTTACCACTGTAATCTTGTGTTCATGGAAATAATGTCTTAGCTTTGTTGATGATATCAACACTGCATAAAGTAGTTTTTGCACATGTGGGTATCTCACTTTTGATTCTGTTAGTACTTCGCTTATGTAATAGACTGGTCTCTGCACTTTGTAAGCGTGTCCGGGTTCTTCTCTCTCAACCACAATTGCTGTGCTAACAACGTTCTTAGTTGCTGTAATATATAGCATCACGTCCTCTTTGCCTTTTGGTGGTATCATTACTGGTGATGATGCTAGGTATTCTTTTAACTTTTGGAATGCTTCTTCTGCCTCTTCTGTCCATTCAAATTTTCCTGCCTTTTTCAATAATTTGAAAAAAGGTAGCCCTTTTTCTCCTAGTCGGGAGATGAATCTGTTGAGTGCTGCCATGCATCCTGTAAGCTTCTATATGTCTTTAACTTTCTTTGGAGGTTTCATATCCATGATGGCTTTAACCTGCTTTGTACTTGCTTCAATTCCTCGGTTGCTGACTAGAAATCCGAGTAGTTGTCCTGATGGGACCCCAAAAACACACTTTGTGGGGTTTAGCTTCCACTGCCATGCTTTTAGATTCTTGAAAGTCTCCTCTAGGTCTTCTATCAATGACCTGGGTTCTTTTGTCTTGATTACTACATCGTCAATGTATGCTTCTGCGTTCCTTCTGACTTGATTTCCCAAACAAGTTTGAATTGCTCTTTGATATGTTGCTCCTGCATTCTTTAGCCCAAAAGGCATTGATTTGTAGCAATATGCCATAAATGGTGTATTGAACAATGTCTTGCTTTGGTGTTCTTCTCTTAGAGATATTTGATGATAGCCTGAATAGCAATCCAGAAAGGATAATAGAGCTGATCCTGCTGTTGAGTCGATGATTTGATCAATCCTTGGTGGAACATATGGATCTTTTGAGCAATGTTTGTTGAGGTCTGTGTAGTCAATGCACACGCGCCATTCTTTTGAATTCTTCTTCTCAACTAGTACCGGGTTGGCAAGCCAATCCGGGTTGATTATTTCTCTAATGAATCTCGCTGTCATGAGCTTGGTGATCTTTTTTTTGACTGCTGCTTTTCTGTCTAGAGCAAATCTTCATAGTTTCTGCTTAATGGGTTTGGACCCTTTGTTCACATTAATTATGTGCTTAGCCAACTTTCTTGGGACCCCTGGCATGTTGGCCGGCTTCTAAGCGAAGATATCTTTGTTGTTCCGAAGAAAGTTGGTGAGCGTGAGTTCCTATTTGGGATCGAGATTTGCACTGATGATTGCCGTCTTCTCCGGGTCACCAGTCAATAAGTCAATAGTCTTGGTAGCGGCTTCTTTTGGTGGTGCAAAGTTGCTTGGCTTCTTAGCTGGTATTTGAATCTCATCCGGGTTCATTTCTTTGGCTAGTATTGCAATCTCCTTTCCTTCCTTTATGTCTTGTAATCTTTCGGATATTTGTACTGCTTGTACGTCGCAGTCATATGCTTTCTTTAGATCTCCTTTTAATGATAATACGCCCTTTGTTGTTGGCATCTTGAGTAGTAGGTATGGATAGTGTGGCACTGCCATGTATTTTGTTAAAGCTGGTCTCCCAAGTATTGCGTGGTAGCATGATTCAAAGTCTGTAACTTTGAATTTGATGAATTCCATCCGGTATTTGTCTGATGTGCCAAAGGTGACTGGTAGGGTTATCTGTCCGAGTGGCATAGCTGCTCTGCCAGGTACTATTCCATAGAATGGTGTGCTTGTTAGTGTCATTAGCCCTTCACAATCCAGATTCATCCTTCTGAGAGTATCTGCGAAAATTATGTTGAGCCCGGCTCCTCCGTCGATGAGTACTTTAGTTACTGCCACTCCTGTGATAGTTGGACCTAGTATCAGCAGGTAGCATCCTGCGTTTGCTGCACTGGTCCATTGGTCTTCTCTTGTGAAGTGGATGGGATACTCTGACCAATCTAGATATCTTGGTGTGGCTGGTTCAGCTGCCATGATGGCTCTATGAGCTAGTTTTTCTTGCCTTTTGCTTCGTGTGTTAGGAACACCTAAAAATATAACTGCTAATTGGTGTTTGGGTTCTTGATAATCTCCTTCAGCTTTCTTTTCCTCCTTCTTGGATTCTTCTTGTTTTTGCTCCGAGTTGTTTTGATTCCTATTTTCTCTCTTTATGAATTGCCGCTGAAAAGTGCTGCATTCAACTAACTTGTGTCTGGTTCCTGGGTGTATGTGACATGGCATGTTCTCTATGTTTTTTGGTGCTCTTCCTCGGTAGTTATTACTCCAATAGTTGCTATTACTGTTGTACCCGCTGTTGTTACTGTTGTTGTAGTTGCCATTGTAATTGCCACCGTTGCTGTTGTCATTGTATCTTCTCTTGTTGCTTGTGGTTGCCACCATGTTGTCTTGCCTCGGCCTTTTGTCTTGCTGTCTATAATCAGGTCTCCTATTTTCTAGGTTGTCCCTAGCAAACCGATGCCGAGTTCTTTCTTCTGATGAAATCAACTTTTCAACAACCCTCTTGAAATCTTCATTTGTTCTTGGGTTGTCATTGAAATAGTCTTTGTATTGCCAGTTTGCTGAGATTCCTTCCGCAAAGGCTTCTATCACTTCTCTATCGGTAATGTCGTGGACTTGAGCCCTGAATTCTCTGAATCTTCTATAGTATTCCCTTAGACTTTCTCCTCTCCTTTGTCTTACTCCTTTCAACTCGGCTGCGGTCATTGGATGGGTAATAATGCATGTAAAGTTATTGCAGAAAGCTTCTTGCAAGTCTTCCCAATATCTGATTGATCTTGGTCTCAATTTGTCAAACCATTGTAGTGGCATTGCTTCGAGGGCCATTGGAAAAAATAGAGCCTTGATGTCGTCATCTTCTCCGGCTAACTCAATAGATTGGGAATAAACTCTTAGCCATTGTCTTGGTTCTACTTTGCCATCGTACTTGGAATGATTTGCTGGTTTAAATTTGTGTGGTAGTTTCAATGTTTGTAGTCTTCCTGCGAAACAAGGGAATCTGTCGTATGGTTCTATTCTTCCGTAGTCTGGCGATCTTGCCCTTCTGTAATAAGACCTGTCTTCTTTAAACTCGGATTCTCTGTAGTCATCTTCTTTGTCAAATCTTCTTGATATTTCTTGGTAGCGTTGGCTCAATTCTGGTTTGCCTCTTTCTTGTTGCTTTGAGTAATGTTCCTGCCTTCCATTAGCATCGACACTTTCTGTTTGTCCTAGCCTTTGAAAATTTGATTTTTTGGGTGGTTGCTCTCCTTGTGGCTCTTGTGGAACTTCTTCGCTGAGTTGTTCTTCTGATCCCCCGACTTCTTTCTTCTGATCTTCCTTTGTTCTTCCGTTGTTCGTGAGAGTGTACAACTCCTTTGTTAATTCTTCAATTCTTTCCCTTTTTGTACTTTTTGCGGCTTCTCTTTCCGCCTTCTTTCTGTTGTATCCCGTTAGTTTCGCCTTGTACTTATTCTAGATTTGCTTCCTTTGTTTAGCCCTGTTCCTTCTTCTAGCCTTCAATTTATTCTTCTTTAGTCTTGCTAGCCTTTGCTCATCATTTTCGTTGCTGTCGCTTTTCTCATCCGGCAAGATGTTGCCTTCTGATTCGTCTGAAGATTTTATATCTGGTATTTGTGGTGGTTGCAAAGATTGTTCTAACTGCTCCACCATGTATACAGTGTACCTCTTCCGAGCTCTTCTTGTACGGTACTTCATCCTTCGTTTGGTTGAGCTGTCGGTAGTTTCTGAGCTGAATCCGAGTTCTTTTCCCTCTTGATAAGGTAGTTCTTCAATGTACGTGCTAGTCTAGGCTTTGCTTGAGGTGAAAGAACCCGACCAATGCACCACACAGTCTTGTGGGGTAACTGTCATGATCATCCCTTCTTGTGCTCCTTCCAGGAGTATTTTTCTTGCTGAGTTCATCTTGCCTTGGGTAAAGTGCTGGTAGATTGACGTCGTATTGTATAGTTCGTACGTTACTGAGTTCTTTTTGGAGTCGTACGGGTTGTATTCCTTCACGATTGTTGTTGTGTCTTCGAGTCCAATTAAGTGTGGCTCCTTTGTTTTGAAAATTGCATCCGAATTGGGGTTGTGCTCCATCTCCTTATCCGAGTTGGAGTCATGCTCCATCTTCTTGTTCGAGTCGGAGTCGTACTCCATCTCCTTCTCAGAATCAGTTTCGTATCCGCTTTCTTCTCCTTTCCGAGTTGGATTCGAAGTCGAAAGTTTCATCATTTTTTCGATGAGTTCTTGCTCGACGGGATTGTTCTTGTCGTCGAATTCTTTTTCTTCTCGGAGATGGGTACGCAGCTTGCCGTCGCCGCCTGCCTCGCAGATCCAGGATCCGAAGATGAAGGTTGTTCCCGCCGAATAAGTCATCTTGAGGTCAAGGTCCGCCGAGCTCTCGAGAAAAAAATTCGTCGAAAGCCCCTACCTAGCACGCCAGTTGTCGATGTTTTACCACCGATAGCCTGCCACAGGGGTACCAGGGACAGTTGTTCGGGCTTCGACGAATAGTGGAACTTGGCGGTTACGCAAAGAGACTCACGATTTATACTGGTTCAGGCCCTCGACTTGGTCGAGTAATAACCTTACGTCCAGTTCGGCGGTAGCCTGTTTGCGTTGTATTGCTTTGAGTATTGGGTGTATTCAGTCTGTTTACAAGGGATATCCTCAGTTCCTCACCAGCCCTTTATAATCCAGGCGCTGAGAGGAGTTGTTTATGTTCTACTCGGATACAAGGTCAGAGTCCTAAGCTATGCTTCGGGCGCCTTTCCTTGTATAGTCTGAATTGAAGTTTTGGTCTTGCATGTTGCTTTACTCCGTGCTCTTCTTGGCGATTGGGCTGTGGGCCTTGTTATCAAAACCCACTTCCCTATAGTACGGTCTATGGGGAGCCCGTAGGGTTCCCCATCGACAGGGTCTCACTCAGCGACCGCGGAGCAAAGGGAGAAGCGGCGCGGCGCAGAAGAGCTTTTTGCTCGCAGGGGTAGCAGGGGTAGGAGGAAGAAGGATAAAAGTGTCTTTGTTCAATAATATTTATTGCTTTTAGTTAATTTTAGGAGGTGTAACTAAACACTCTTTTAGAAAATTTTAAAAGGTTATCTAAAATTTTTAGGAACTAAGTTTAAGGAGGAGGACGGGACCGAACCGGGCCGTAGCCCAGAACAACAGTATTTCAGATCCACATGTTGCGGATAGCGCCAACGACCACTCGCTCACTCTGAGCGGAGTACAAACACGCTCAAGAAAGTCAAAGCCAGATCTGGAGTTCTGCAGTCTGCACCGCTCTCTCTCACTCATCGTCATCGACCCCCACCACCGTAGTCGTATAGACGTGAGACGCCAAAATCCCAAATCTGCTGCGAACTTCCTAAACCTCAGCGATGGCGGCATCGCCGTATTTCCTCCTCCTGCTCTTCCTCTTCCATCCATTAGCTGCACTCGCCTCCCTCGCGCCGGCGCGTTCTCAGGCACCGCCGCCGCGGGTGCCTCAGAAAGTGCAGGTGTGGCCCAAACCGGTGTCCATCTCGTGGCCGCTGGCGGCATACACGCCGATCTCCCCGTCGTTCAGCATCCGCGCCTCCCCGTCGCACCCGTCGCTCCGTCACGCCATCGCGCACTACACCCGCCTCATCCGCACCGAGCGGCACGCGCCGATTATGGCCCCCGTCAACTACACCATCGTCGGCGTCCCCATCCGCCTGCTCGCGCTCTCCGTCTCCGACCCCGACGTCCCGCTCGGCCCCGGCGTTGACGAGTCCTACACGCTCTCGGTGCCACCCAATTCCAGCTCCGCTGACATCTCCTCCGCCACGCCCTGGGGCGCCATCCGCGGTCTCGAGACCTTCTCCCAGCTCGCCTGGAGCAGCGGCGCCGCCGCCGCGGGCGGCCAGCCGATCGTCCCCAGCGACATCCAAATCTCCGACCACCCCCTCTTCACCCACCGCGGCATCCTCCTCGACACCGCACGGAACTACTACCCCGTCCGTGACATCCTCCGCACCATCCGCGCCATGGCCGCCAACAAGCTCAATGTGTTCCACTGGCACATCACCGACTCCCAGTCCTTTCCCATCGTCCTCCCCTCCGTCCCTAACCTCGCCAACTTCGGCTCCTACTCCCCCGCCATGCGCTACACCGACCAGGACGTCCGCCGCATCGTCCGATTCGCCGAGGCCTTCGGCATCCGCGTCATCCCTGAGATCGACATGCCCGGTGAGTGAGACCTGATTCCAAAATACTGTACTGGATCCTGCATTTGCTCTTTTCTATGGTTGCAATCTTCAACGCAAAGACTTCAGGGCACGCGGGGTCGTGGGCGGGCGCGTACCCGGAGATCGTGACCTGCGCGAACAAGTTCTGGGCGCCGACGGCGAAGCCGGCGCTGGCAGCGGAGCCCTGCACGGGGCAGCTGAACCCGCTCAATCCCAAGACGTACCGCGTGGCGCAGGACGTGCTGCGCGACCTGGCGGCCTTGTTCCCGGACCCGTACCTCCACGCGGGCGCCGACGAGGTGAACACGGCGTGCTGGGAGGACGACCCCGTGGTGCGGGGCTTCCTGGCGGACGGCGGCTCCCACGACCGCCTGCTGGAGCTGTTCCTGAACGCGACGCGGCCGTTCCTGGTGCACGAGCTGAACCGCACGTCGGTGTACTGGGAGGACGTCCTCCTGGGGCCCAAGGTGTCGGTCGGGCAGACGGTGCTGCCCCACGACACCACCGTGCTGCAGACGTGGAACAACGGCGCCGAGAACACCAAGCGCATCGTGGCGGCCGGGTACCGCGCCATCGTGTCCTCCGCGTCCTACTACTACCTGGACTGCGGGCACGGCGGCTGGGTGGGCAACGACAGCCGGTACGACGTGCAGGAGAAGGAGCACGACGGCATGCCGCTGTTCAACGACCCCGGCGGCACGGGCGGGTCCTGGTGCGCGCCCTTCAAGACGTGGCAGCGCATCTACGACTACGACATCCTGCACGGGCTGACGGAGGACGAGGCGAGGAGGGTGCTGGGCGGCGAGGTGGCGCTGTGGTCGGAGCAGTCGGACGCCACAGTGCTGGACGGCAGGCTCTGGCCCAGGGCCTCCGCCGCCGCCGAGACGCTCTGGTCCGGGAACAAGGGCTCCAACGGCAGGAAGCGGTACGCCAACGCCACAGTCCGGCTCAACGAGTGGAGACACCGCATGGTGGCGCGCGGCATCCGCGCCGAGCCAATCCAGCCGCTGTGGTGCCCGATGCACCCGCGCATGTGCCACCTGTCGCAGTAGCAGCATCGTAGAGATAGCTTTGCTGCTTCCTGCAATGGACTGAAACTGGATATGCAGTGCAGGGAGTGATACAGGGGCAGACAGGGAGTCGGAACTTGGTGCAAGAACCTTCGGCATCGATCTTCGGATCGAGGTCCGAATGAATCAAGAACACAATAAAACCAACGCATCCCCAATGTGACATGACCATCTTTTGGTTTCATCTTGGTCTGCTCATTCGTGTCACGAAGTAACAGGTGCATCATTGGCTCTGCACCAAAAACGTCCCAACTCCCAAGTTAAACGAAATTGGAAAAAAAGAATCATTAGTAGATTTTCTGTTGGCTTGTCCAATAATACATGAGTGGCACACATGTACTTGATACTCGACTTGATGATTTGTATGCAAGTACTGACGTAAAGTAGGGGGGAAATTAGGACTCAGAAGTCTACATTCTTTCGTCTAGCTATTTGATTGTGATGTTGAAATCCAACGTCTCTGGAGATGAATTTATGGTGCAAAACAGAAATGACGATGCTGTCCCTGGTAGCTTCACGAAGTTTCCTACTCTTCCCGCAGTTTACACCTCAGTACCTCATTGTCCAGCCAGCATAACAGCACTCGAAAATGCATGATGCCCCTCGTTGTCGTTGTTCGATCAGATATCAGAAGATTTGGGACCCTAATTAGTGGCAAACCATTCATTCAGTCGTTTGGTTGCAGAATGAGTAGTCATGAAGATTGACGAAACAGTATTTCTTCAAGAGATCATCAGCATGGCAGGACCCGGCCCCTGTTGTTTGTGCTCATTGGCGGCGTGGCCATCGTAATAGCGTCCTGTCATGGATTACCATGAAGGCAGTGTCCTGCTGGTTATGATGATGGCACTTGATTTGGAATGGATGGTGAAAACGAAGTGCGGTCATTTTTTATTACCAAATATTGTGGTCTAGACAAGAGATATCAGATCAGCAGCTCAATTTCCACATTCGACATAGACCTTTGGACCAGTACACGAAAGAAGAAACCCAAACAGGCAAGGATATAACTTATGTGTCAGACAGAATGTGAATTTTCCCCCCAACAAGGATATGCGACAATACAGATTTCACCGAAAACAGTCATTCTCCACTTAAACGGGAAAAAAATCCAGCGCCACAAAAACGTGGAATTCTTGCACTTGTTTAACCCTGTCGCAGCAAAAAACTATGACAAGATTGCCAGGAAATAATTCCAACACTGCTGCCATTTTGCCACCATAGCATAGCAGACAGATTGGAGTAGACGATGATCATCTCCAGTGCCGTAGGCCCTATACAGTAGTCATCGCAGCAGTAGTTGTTCACAGCTCCACCTAGTGATTTTTGTCCCTCCGGGTCGATTTCCGTCCGACGTGTGTAGTGTAGCGCAATCCATCGGTCGCTGTCTGCTTTCTGAAGAATGTTCCGGTTGACGCCGCTACGCTGCCTTGTCCTCTTTTCTTCCCTTCTACCCTGCCGCACGCCCTGATTCCGTGTGCAGTGGTTCAGACCTTTTCGGTCCTCAGGCTTCTTCCCTGCGCAGAGATAACTGCTTCGGAACTCCAGAGGTAGAGCGAGAGGGCGTCAGGAAGGGAGGGAGATGAGAGAGACCATCAGCATCCATATCGGGCAGGCGGGCATCCAGGTAGGGAATTCTTGCTGGGAGCTCTACTGCCTCGAGCACGGTATCCAGCCTGATGGCCTCATGCCCAGGTGAGGTCCTTTTCCGTTCCAATTTCCGCACTTTCTGTTTATCTCATCCATCCTTCAGAATTCTGTCGATTTTTGATCTATTTGAGATAATTCTAGCTCAGATAATTATTTCAGATAGGGTTACCTTCTGGGTTCTTGTAGCACTAGACTCAAAAAGGTTGTATTTTTTGGAGATAATCCTGGAATATTCATAATCCTGAGGACAATCTTTACTCGTGGATAACAGCCCGAAGTAAAAGCTAGAGAAACTTTGTTTGATGCTCTGACCTCTAAAAATATTTTCTTACGAGTTGATGACACCCCTGCGTTCAAAACCACTTTCTTAAAAAGTTAAAAAGGGACGTGATCGGATAAAAAAAAACTGCATATTAAAGAAGCTCATGTTTTCTGAAACAAGGAGGATAAGCATGTGACATGCTAGTATGCTACCGATTTCTGTGTCCAACTCACCTATTTTACAGCATCCAGTTTCTCAACCTAGGCTGTTTGCTTGCAGTGACACTTCTGTTGGGGTTGCGAGGGATGCATTCAACACGTTCTTCAGTGAAACGAGCGCAGGGAAGCACGTTCCAAGGGCCTTGTTCGTCGACTTGGAGCCCACTGTGATTGACGAGGTGAAAACCGGGAAGTACCGCCAGCTTTTCCATCCTGAGCAGCTCATCTCACACAAGGAAGATGCTGCAAACAACTTTGCCCGTGGACATTACACAGGTGTGACATGTCCCTCACCCTGAGCCATTTCCTGGAGAACGGAAAATGTTTTTTGCAATTTAAAATGCAATATTGAATTGAGTACAATAATTATTGGGGTTTGAAAGCCCTATCTTGAATTTTGGTGCATTGCAAATGCGCTAACCTGTTCGCTTGAACTTTATCAGCCGGCTTATTAGCTAGAATCTACAGTATTTTTTTCTCACAACAAATCAGCTTCAGCCGGCTTTAATACCAGCCGAACAGGCCAAATTTGTGTGTTTGAATAGTACTAGCAAGTGGCAGGTAGAACTAATCCACTACAGTTTGGATATTATATAGGGGCAGGATCTTATAATTTAAACATTCAAGATTCAACCATCCTATGACATGATTTCTGTAGTATTGTCCATGACTTCATATCATACAAGAAACATCACTTCCTTTACCTGGGGCACTTATTTTTAAAAAGATCACAATGCTTTGGAACTGTTCTCTGCTCTTTATTAATAATAACTATCCTGTTTAGGGATCGAGTAATATCTGAAGTTTTACAATATGTTTTTCTGCTGCAGTTGGAAGAGAAGTAGTAGATCTTTGCCTTGATCGGATAAGAAAATTGGCAGACAACTGCACTGGTCTTCAAGGTTTTCTGGTTTTCAATGCTGTTGGTGGTGGAACTGGCTCTGGCCTTGGTTCGCTACTTTTAGAGCGTCTATCAGTAGATTATGGTAGGAAGTCAAAGCTCGGTTTCACCATCTATCCTTCCCCACAGGTATCAAAATGATAATTTGTGACCATTTATCTATGCATCATTTGGTCATCATAGTTACTTATGCAGTCAACAAGCCCGCTCGTTTTAACTGGCTGCGGCTGCACTAGCACTGTACTACAGTAGTTTGTAGTTTTGAAGCCGCAGCCGAAAGTAGCTCATGTTTCATTGTGGGCAATTAATTACAGATTGAATTACCGTCTCAAGAAAAGAATTGTAGTATTCAATGTGAAATATTAAAAAGAAATCACTTCAATGGTAGATCTGAATCGTGATTTGGCAAGACTACCGATACAAAAAAAGTCCATCTTGTCATCAGTTTTGATATACAAAAAAAGTTCAATGGTGTGAGCGAAGAACATTCATATCAATGTTTATGCCCTGTCAGGCTGTCACCATGAACAGTCATTCTTGTTATTGCCCACATAGTGGTTAATAGTACAATATCTAAATCTGTATGTTTGGGACAAGGGTGAGTAAAAAAAGAGTTAATTTGCAACATTACTATTTACGTATACCTAGCTAAAGGCATAGACTTGCCTTCTCAATCAGATAACAAAAGCTTGCAAAGGAGGTTTACCTGTCATTGTAACGTACAAGAACTCTGTACTGAAACCATTTCCTGTTGCAGATCTCAACTGCTGTGGTCGAGCCTTATAACAGCGTGCTCTCCACACATTCCCTGATTGAACACACCGATGTTGTTGTGCTTCTTGACAACGAAGCTATCTATGACATATGCAAGAGGTCCCTTGACATTGAGCGTCCAACATACACCAATCTGAACAGGCTTATATCTCAAGTTATATCATCTCTTACCACGTCGTTGAGGTTTGACGGAGCCATTAATGTTGACATAACTGAGTTCCAGACCAACCTTGTGCCTTATCCCCGGATACACTTCATGCTCTCTTCGTATGCTCCAATTATCTCAGTGGAGAAGGCCTACCATGAACAACACTCTGTTCCTGAGATCACAAATTCTGTGTTTGAGCCATCGAGTGTGATGGCAAAATGTGATCCCAGGCATGGTAAGTACATGGCATGCTGTTTGATGTACCGCGGCGATGTTGTGCCAAAAGATGTGAATGCTGCTATCCATTCAATCAAGACCAAGAGAGCAGTGCAGTTTGTTGACTGGTATATGCTCACAACTCTTACCAATTTATATAAGATTATAGATTGTCTTCTAGCAAAAAGATAGCTGCACGAGACATGAACATCTTTCTCTGTTGCCTTATTCACAGGTGCCCTACTGGCTTCAAGTGCGGGATAAACTACCAACCGCCGACTGTAGTCCCTGGAGGGGACCTGGCCAAAGTGCAACGAGCAGTCTGCATGATCAGCAACAACACAGCCGTGGCTGAGGTCTTCTCCCGTATTGACCGCAAGTTTGATCTCATGTTTGCGAAGCGTGCGTTTGTTCATTGGTATGTCGGTGAAGGGATGGAAGAAGGGGAGTTCTCCGAGGCAAGGGAGGATCTTGCGGCACTGGAGAAGGATTATGAGGAAGTCGGAGCTGAAGTTGAAGACGATGAGGAGGAAGCTGAGTATTGAGTCATCCCGTCTAGATGCATGGTTATTTTCCTTTGGTACCAGTCAACAAGGCATGCTTGGGTTGCATGGTTGTACCTCCCATTTCTTTCCTTGTTTGTTATTGCATTACACCTGTTCATGGTTGGCAGAGTAGAAGTGTGAAGATTGGTTGAACTGGTATGATGGTTTGAGATCAAATAAAATAAGTCTTAAAAATGTCACATTAAAAATATATTAGTAGAATTAGTCACAAGAAACATACTTCCATATCGTTATACTATACTCACAACAAATTATGTTATAAACGCTAAAGTCATAAGAGACCGTTTTGATAACTTCATATCCTAAACGATAAACAGAAAAAAGAAGGGTCCCTTGTTGTGCAATGCATCGGAAGACATGAGGACCCCTTGGCAATGGGTGAGGATGGATGGCATAGAAGATGCATTTCTTGGTCAATGGGCAACTTATTTCAGTGAGCATATTGACAACAAGACACACCGTGATACTGTGGTATTAATATGAGATGACCATAGGAACAGCACACAACGAAAAGCTAGTTCAGGACATTTATAGGAAATCCACAAGGTATCCATGGAGGCGTTTGGTTCTGTTCACTGAATCTCTTGGTTCAATGGATCAACGGGTGTACAGTTCTTCTTGACTCTTGAGAACGAGAGAAAAAAAAAATGCCCCAGTTACTCGCCGGAAAATGCTCAACAACAAAAAAGACATCCACGCTATCATATTGGGCCTTATATACTGATAATATTTGTTCAAGTATCGTACTCCCTCTCTCCCAAAATAGAAGTCGTTCTCGTTTCCCGAAAAGTCAGCCTTTTTTAACTTTGAACAATTATATATAAAAGAATATTAATATTTATAATATATAATTAGTATCATTAGATAGGTCGTTGAATATACTTTCATAGTAAACTTATTCAGAGATATAAATGTTGCACACATTTTTCTACAAACCTAGTCAAAGTTGAAAAAGTTTGACCTGCACGTATTCCATAGAGACTTTCTTTCTGGTACGGAGGGAGTAATCACTAAATAAGTATGTATGGCCGGTTAATGGTGTTGTATTTTTTTTTCCTTTATATATCGTCTTATAAAAATGACGGCAAAGCTCTGGCCGTCCTTATACATGCAGAATTGTTTACAAATGACTTCCATAGATATAGTACTAGGAACTGATTTCTGAACTTTAATTTAACAGTATGAAACATTGGATGGGCCGATCGATTGGTCAGAGAAGTACCAATAGTGATAGAAATTTAGAGAGACATTTTTATTATGGGAACAAATAGGAGAAGAAAAAAAGCTACTGCAGCTCCACTTCCAATTAAAAGGTAGGGTTCTAATGAAGATGATAGCGTGCAGGTGCAGACCTGCAATTGAACGGAGGCGGCGGCGAGGAGCATGCCGAACTGCCGATTCAGCGCAGATCACCCCTCATTATCCGACGCATCATCCATCTGCCTCCCTCTCGGAGACGCAAGGCGACCGAGTTGGGAGGCGATGGAGGAGCGCGGAGAGCCGGAGACGAGGCAGCCGGCCGGAGCCCGGCGTTGTGGTTTGTGGAGGGGAAAGGGTTGGTCTGGTCTTGGTCACAGGAGATCGGACACTGACACAGTAGGTCCCACGTCTGTATCACCCACGGGCCAACTGGATAGCGGACAACTTTTTTTTTTCGAGACAACTGTCGGTGGTCTTTCTTAGTGGGCCGGATCCATTTTCATGGGCATCCTAATTTCTTGGTGGGCCGGATAGGTTCGTTGGACAAACAGCGAAAAAAGAAGAGAGGCAGGAAGAGCCGACGAAGCCGAAGCAGAGCACGACGGACGAAGAAAAATGGCAGGGAAAGCCGGCGGACTCAAAGGGGTTGCCCTCATCGGCGGCGGCGCCAACAGCACGGTCGCCGGGGCCCTCCACTTCTTTGAGGACCCCTCCACCAGTAGCCGATCTCTCGAGCTCTGTATGACTGTATTCCCTATGCCCGTCGGAAGTCCTACCTCACCTCTTTTCTCTGTTGGTGCTTGCTCTCCTGTGGCTGCTAGGGTACACCGAGGTGAGGGGCAAGGTCACGGGCTTGACTCCGGGAAGGCATGGATTCCACATCCACGTGTTCGGCGACACTACCAACGGCTGCAACTCAACCGGTGCGCCGTCGTCTTTGCCTATTATGGTTGCTTATTTTGTCACTTTTGCTGTCGAATTGGGAATACTACTAAGATATAATAACGAATCGCAATTGTACTAAAGTCTTGAAGCGGCTCAGCTAATCCACCAAGGTGTATATTGGGGATTAGAATTTCGTGAACTAAATCAGTTGTACAGTAAAGATGTAGCCATATGGTAGGTTTATATGTTAAACAAGCGTTGTGCAGAATTGCCAGTTATATGCATGTTTGCATTGAACAAGTGTCGTGCAGAATTGATGGTTATATATATGTATACTTGTTGCTGTAGCAATTTTTTCTTATTGTAGGGGTTAGTGCTCCTATCTCTCCAGCAAAAGATTTACTAAACCTTCATCTCATCTGTTACAAATTCACAATTGCTAGTGAATGAAACTACTTGAGCAGCTATTGATGAAATGGACAATCACTTAACATTGGTAAAAAATAGAGTTTTGTGAAATTCAATGTTTGCTATAGCTTCTATTAGTACTTCATCCTTGCCTTTGTGGTACTCGTGTACTAGTACTAGAAATTAGAATCCTGCAGCGGCTAGGTGTCAAATGTTACATCATTACTATGTTGGAATTTATCCTTTTGTAACACTAACCATGATCAAGGGATAATGGGATATTGAATGCCTTCTTGAGAAAGCTATATTTGAAGTATATGCCTTAGTATCTCACAATGGTTATGCTATATACAGGCTGATTTCCACCGTTTTTATGCTATTCTGACAATTTTGTTGGCTTCATAGGGCCCCATTTTAACCCTCACAATAAGCCCCATGGAGCTCCATTTGATGAGGAACGACATGTGGGTGACCTGGGAAACATAATAGCCAACGAAGATGGTTAGTACTAAGCCTAGTCTAAGATCCTGGTCGGTACGAGGGATGTATGTTTATGAAATATTCCCTGTATCCTAATAATGCTTCGCATGCTTATTTCAGGAGTTGCAGAAGTGTTCATAAGGGACTTACAGGTTCAGTCATCTTGAAGGATGTAATATAATCCTGTTAATATTGATCAACTGATAACCTATCTCTGCTGCTTTCTGAAGATTTCACTGAGTGGGCCTCATTCCATACTGGGAAGGGCAGTTGTTGTCCATGCCGATCCTGATGACCTAGGGAGGGGTAAGCATTCTTGTATTATCAGTGCTATATTGTAGC
Source organism: Miscanthus floridulus (assembly GCF_019320115.1). Lineage (NCBI taxonomy): Eukaryota > Viridiplantae > Streptophyta > Magnoliopsida > Poales > Poaceae > Miscanthus > Miscanthus floridulus. The sequence continues at coordinate 161,947,701 of NC_089581.1, forward strand.
TCTAAAAAATTGAAGATCTCTCCCCCATTATGCCTTATATGTTCATCATTAATGTAGATGGGACCCTGTCTTTCATGAAATATTTTACTCCCTCTGTCCCAAAAAGGTCATTTAATTTTGTCAACTTTGACCAGGTTTATAAAAAAAGCACCAATATTTATCATACAAAATACTCCTCCATTCCATATTATAAGACGTTTTAGCTTTTCTAGATACATAGCTTTTACTATGCATATAGATATACACTATGTCTAGATATATAGTTAAAGTAATGGAAAAAGTCTACTTAACCCCCCACCTATCATACTTGGTCTACTTCACTCCCTCAACTATGAAACCGTCTGTTTTACCCCCAGAACTATCTAAAACCGTCTGTTTTACTCCCCGGGGTGGTTTTCAGGGCGGTTTGCTACAGTAACAGAGAGTTGCTACAGTGATGGTGGGATGCTACAGTACCATGGTTTTGAATTTCCTTTTTTTTTATTTATTTTTGGTGAATTTTTGAAAAATCATAGTAAATCATAGAAAAATCATAAAATGAAAAATCTAATTTTATTGGACTCTACATGAGTAGATCTACATAGTGAATATATAATACGGTATACTTTAGTACAAATTTTTTTTTACTGTAGCCTTAGATTAATTGGAAAATCTAATTTTGTCTGTAATTAATTGGAATAATTCATAGCTGCAGCTTCTATGGTCCAATTGTGGTGAAATTTTTATGGTACGCTAATTATTGTATGCTTGAACTATAGTAAAAATTTCGTACTCATTGGACTATGTATAACTTAGTTATAGATAAATTCTAATTAATTACAGACAAAATTGGATTTTACAATTAATCTAAGGCTACAGTAAAAAAATTTGTACTAAAGTATACCGTATTATATATTCACTATGTAGATCTACTCATGTGGAGTCCAATAAAATTAGATTTTTTATTTTATGATTTTTCTATGATTTACTATGATTTTTTAAAAATTCACCGAAAATAAATAAAAAAAAATTCAAAACCCCGGGAACTGTAGCAGCCCGTCGACACTGTAGCAAACCAGCTGTTACTGTAGTAAAACCGCCGCTGAAAACCGCCCCAGGGGGTAAAACAGACGGTTTTAGATAGTTCAGGGGGTAAAACAGACGGTTTCATAGTTGAGGGGGTGAAGTAGATCAAGTATGATAGGTGGGGGGGTTAAGTAGACTTTTTCCTTAAAGTAATGTATCTACAAAAGCCAAAACGTCTTATAATTTGGAACAAAGGGAGTAAGTATCATTAGATTCATCATGGACTATATATTCATAGTATGTATATTTGGTGCCATAAATCTTGATACTCTTCTCTATCAACATGCTCAAACTTAAGATTGTTTTACTTAGGACAAAACTAGGATGGCTTTCTTTTTGAGACAGAGGTAGTATTGAATGCTCAATGGAGATTTTATTGCCAGCTAATATCAATGTCATTTGTTGCTCATCAAGTGTTGTCATTCAGTCATGGCTGCTGTGGCTTCAAGGTAGTACTTGGAAACCACGAACTACTAGTCAAAATTTTAATATCTATTTATTTTTTGTGCATAAAATTGGCTTCATGAGATCGTTTCCTCCATTGAATCTCATTAGCAGTTACAGTGATAGCATTGGCTAAACAAAATCATTCATAACGGCATAGATGCGAAAAAACCCATTTCCAAAGTTGTCAAATAGTAACACATTGGAATTGAATGCTTATGAGTACTGGCTACAACAGTACAGTCTACAGGTTCAATTGCTACAGATATATCGTTTCAATGCTACAAGTGGAGAAAAAGTTTTTTTTCATGTTTTTATTACCTGTTTTTCACTCATTTTTATTTAACGAGCACTTGTACCTGGTTTAGATCCTTGTTTCCCATTGCCCTGCTGCACTTCGAACATAAGTATTTTAATCCTTGTTTCCCATTTTCTGGAACAATCATCACACTTCAGATTCCTGAATAATTGTTCCAGTGTGAGGCATCCTCACATGTTTAACTGCTCCTGACCATGTTCCTTTAATACTTTGATTTTGAAGGTGGCCATGAACTCAGTAAGTCAACAGGAAATGCAGGAGCTAGAATTGGATGTGGTAAATGCCAAGCCTTTTAAATTTGTAGTGTTGCTAATTATTGGAAAGGGACTGACATTTTTCTTAGGACCCGTTTGGCATAGCTCTAGCACTGAGATCTATGATGGATCGGTAGTTTTTAGACTAATTAAAGTGGTTTAACTATTTTTATTTAATAAAAAAATATAAATAAAAATGAGTCATGTAACTACACTTAACATGTCTGCAGCTCTAAATCCAGTATTTCCTAGACCTATAGGTGATCAGCTCTACAGATTTCCTAGAGTTAGAGCTCTGCCAAACAGGGCCTTAATAACAAGTTTTGAAGCAAGCATAACAAAAAGTTCAAAACTAGAAGTGTAAATGCATAGGTTCTTGTGAAATGGAAGCTGCTTTACGTTGCATAAATAAGCCTTATGATCGTTGACACTTACAAATACATTTGTCAACAACTTGCAGGTATCATTGGAATTCAGTCTTCAGTTTAACAAATAACAGCCTAGTACCACCACAAAAAAAGGGCAAGGCAGTATATGCAGTATGCTGGTGCAGAGACATGGAAATGACGTTCGTTGTTCTGGACCGTTTCAAGACTAAACATTTTATTACCCTTATTGTCTTCAGTCATGTATACAATAATCTTACAGTCAATGAGAGGAAATTGCTAATAAGATATTGCATAGCCTTATATCACTGGTTATCAGTAGCAATAAGCCTATATGTAAAACTTTTTGGAAGGGAAAGCTAAGGGTGCTGCTTTTGAATTTGTACATCAGCAATGTTTTTATGCTTCCTCTGGAACAAGGAATCGAACGCAAGTCAGCCTTTTGTGAGTACATACTCTGTAGTTCTAACTTGGTCATCTCTTCTTCTCGTTTGTGCCATGGTCAAGTGGCAAACATGGCATTGTTGTCTCAAATTAACTCCGGTTCCACAAGGTAACCAAGGAAACATTTTTTTTCTTGTGATGGCAAATTTGGCCATGGATTTACTTACAGTGTCCGCTGATATTCTCGTAAGTGTCCGTCTACTTCACTTGCATCCTATTATCAACTTCAAACTTGTGCTGGATGCCAGTGCTAACTGATTTTAAAATGTTCATTCACTGACCCACCCTATTTTTTTTTATCAGCCTTCTTGTTGCACAGGAATCAAATGGCAGGCATGAGGCAGCTTATGACGTCCAAGCACCAGCCGCCCACTCATCCTTGCGATGTGAGATTCCAGTCCCAAGACACTGAACGCTACAGCTTCGTAAGGGAGAAGCAGACAAGAACAAGAGAACAGGCAACGTCAATACGGCTGAAAGGACGGTAGCTTAGTTTAGCCTCCGCTGATACTGGTACCAAGGTCAGCCCTCGCAAGAAATGCCTCGACGGGAACCGGACACCCGGGAAGACGTCAGGCGCGAGCCGTGCCCGCCCGTTCGACCCAAGCGTGCCCCAAACAACGATGCACGCCGTCTCGGCGCGACGCGCGCACCCGTCGGCATCAAACTTTGCGCTGGACGGGACCGGTCGGCTGAGCCCGAGAGGATCGGAGGACGGCCTTTGGAGCCTTCTCCCTTGGGCCCGGGCGGACGCCGTGCGGGAGCAACGGGATGCCGTGGGGCCGTAACGCCGGCTACGGACACCGCCCGCGCCCCGGCCGATGCCGCCGCGGAGAAGCGGCTCGTGGACTTTCTGCGTTCGAGATGAACGAAGTCACGGGCTGACGCGCCCAGCTCGCGCTACTCGGCACGGAACGGAGGCCCCCGACCACCGCGAACGTGCGCGCGCGCGCGCCGTGGTTGGCTCGCTCGTTGGAAGCTTGAGACGAGTAAAGAAAGAAACACGCCCCCGGGTGTCGCGCACGGGCGTACGTGGCCGCGCCCGGGATGCCTGGAAAACGGCTGGGGGCAGCCGGGCGCGCGGGGTCGACTGCGTGCGAGCCACGGCGCGCCCGGCCGGCAACGTCGTCCGTGCGCGATTGGACGGGGCGATACTATTATCATCGCTTGTCCTCTCGCCTGTGCGTCCGTGCGAGCGTGCATGCACGGTTGCCGTGGCGACACCGGCGTTACAGGGCGCGTGTGTCCTCCGTCCGATGCGCCGGGCAGGCAGACCGACCGTTTCTGCGGTTCGAGGTGCTGCTCGACCGTAGCGTCGTGTCTCTTGAGGTACGAGTACGAAGAAGGGACTGGTTGGCCCGTGACTTCACCAGCTCGCATGCATTTTTCTTCTTCTATTTGCCCGCGAGAGATCGGGCCAAAAGCACACGGTACAACGTTCTACATTTTTTTTTTTTGCTATATGAGCACGTCCTACACATGTACGTGCCAAAAGCTAGTACTACCTAGAAAAGATGTCCGCTCCTAAGGATCCATAATACTTTATACATGCACGGTCACATACCAATGCAAGACGAGAATTGATATAACAAGAGTTATAGCAACACAAAGTACTACATAGAAATACTACACGCGTGGGTATGAAAGGAAGAGCAATTAGTCAAAATTGCCTTTCATTTCGATTCTTGTTTTTGGTTTACGGTTGTAGTTACCAAGGTTGAGCTCACTCACACTCTTCTTCATCTTTTGAGATCCTTTGGAAGTAATCAAGGTGGACTTGCCCAGAGTAATGATCAAATCCAACTGTGCGAGTGCAGTCGATTACCAAGATCTAGCTCACATGTCTGGAAAGATGAGTTACACACACTGGTCCACGTAGATACTATGCACACTCATCGTATATCTGTCAGAGCTACACACGAAATCCAACAAGACTGTATTTCCAGCACGCAGTACACAGCAAACTAAGGGCCAGTTTAGTTCCAAAATTTTTGGCAAAATGGTCACTATAGCATTTTCGTTGTTATTTGGTAAATAGTGTCCAATCATAGTCTAATTAGGCTTAAAAGATTCGTCTCGTGGATTTCGTCTAAACTGTGTAATTAGTTTTATTTTTTATTTATATTTAATACTTCATGCACGCGTCTAAAGATTCGATGTGATGGGGAATGTGAAAAATTTTACAAAATTTTTGGGGAACTAAACTGGGCCTAAACGAGATGTAAATCATGTGAAAAGATGGACTGTTCAGCCATTTATCTCTTGTAGGTCCATTAACTTTTTGTGCTGTGTCATTCAGGTCCATTAACCCTGAAAGTGCAGGTTTGGGTACATGAACTTTTAAGTTGTGCTATTTAAGTCCAAATCTGTCCGTTTAGGGATTAGATCCTACGTGGCAATGCATGACAACACCATAGGTCATGTGAGGAGCACTCGAGGGTCCTTTGCCATTCATTTTTTTTTACCGATAGCCCCCTATGCTTTCCATTCCTTCACTCTTCACCCCTTCCTCTCCCTTCCTTGGAAGACATCGTCGTCCGTCCGGGCGCTGGGTGGTCTGAAGACGATGGATGGCGCCGCGTCACCCCACTTTGGAAGCTTGTATCTCTCCAACCAGGTTGAATTAGATTTTGGCACTTTAAGCAAAGTTGGAGATCTCGCGTAGCTCTACAACATTTGTTACTACCTCTTGTGCCAAAACTAAACGGATTCGGAGTTAAGAGGGGACAAAGATTGATGTTTCCGTGTATTTTTGCGGTAGTATTGCATGAATACAGAACGCGGCCTCAGGGACGACGGCGCCTGCGGCTGTGACCTGCTCCACGGGGTCGGCGAGGTTGTACTTGGGCGGGTCGTTCACCGGGTCGAAGTTGCCGAACCTCAGGAGCGCGGTCCGGGGCCGGAAGAAGGAGTTGTTGTTGATGGACGCCGCGAACTTGGTGCCGTTGGGGCCCTGGCACGTCTAGTTGGACGGGCACGAGTTCGTGCCGAGCCCCACGGTGAAGAGCAGGTGCCGGTCCACCGCCGTCGGCACGCGCGCCGGGTACCGCGCGCTGTTCAGGCTGCGGAAGTTGCGCAAGAAGTTGGCCACCGCGCCAGTGTCGTTGTACAGCGGCAGGGCCGGTAGGGGTAGGGGCGGCAACGTCGTCGGGGCGGCGTACTCGAGGACGGCCGTGGCGGTGGTGTTGTCGAACGTGCCCTGCATGTTGGTGTAGAGCGCGATCGCCATGGCATAGGCCGAGGAGGCGGGGTTCGGGGGCGTCGCCAGGAGCACGTTCACGGTCTGCCCCGGCGAGATAACGAGCGTGTTCACGGTAAATGGCTTGACGTAGTTGGCGTCCATACACGTACAAGCTCAAGGTAAAGCCCGGGAGGACGTACATGCTCCGGCTCATCAACTCCGCCCTCAACGACGAGCTCTTCTTCGGCATCGCCAACCACACGCTCACCGTCATCGAGGCGGACGCCAACTACGTCAAGCCATTTACCGTGAACACGCTCGTTATCTCGCCGGGGCAGACCGTGAACGTGCTCCTGGCGACGCCCCCGAACCTCGCCTCCCCGGCCTACGCCATGGCGATCGCGCCCTACACCAACACGTAGGGCACGTTCGACAACACCACCGCCACGGCCGTCCTCGAGTACGCCGCCCCGACGACGTTGCCGCCCCTGCCCCTGCCGGCCCTGCCGCTATACAACGACACCGGCGCGGTGGCCAACTTCTCGCGCAACTTCCGCAGCCTGAACAGCGCGCGGTACCCGGCGCACGTGCCGGCGGTGGTGGACCGGCACCTGCTCTTCACCGTGGGGCTCGGCAGGGACCCATGCCCGTCCAACCAGACGTGCCAGGGCCCTAACGGCACCAAGTTCGCGGCGTCCATCAACAACAACTCCTTCTTCCGGCCCCGGACCGCGCTCCTGGTGGAGGCGCACTATAGGCGCCGCTACACCGGCGTGCTCCTCGCCGACTTCCCCACCACCCCGCCGCACCCGTTCAACTACACGGGCACCCCGCCCAACAACACGTTCATGCAGCATGGCACGCGGGTGGTGCCGCTCGGGTTCAACACCTCCGTGGAGCTGGTGCTGCAGGGCACCAGCATCCTGGGCGCCGAGAGCCACCCGCTGCACTTGCACGGCTACGACTTCTTCGTGGTCGGCCAGGGATTCGGGAACTTCGACCCGGTGAACGACCCACCCAAGTACAACCTCGCCAACCCCGTGGAGCAGGTCGCAGCCGCAGGCGCCGTCGTCCCTGAGGCCGCTCTCTGTATTCATGCAATACTACCACAAAAATACACGGAAACATCAATTTTTGTCTCCTCTTAACTCCGAATCCGTTTAGTTTTTGTACAAGAGGTAGTAACAAATGTTGTAGAGCTACGCGAGATCTCCAACTTTGCTTAAAGTGCCAAAGTCTAATTCGACTTGGTTGGAGAGATACAAGCTTCCAAAGTGGGGTGACCCGGCGGCATCGTCTGAAGACGATGTCTTCCAAGGGAAGGTAGAGGAAGGGGTGAAGAGTGAAGGAATGGAAAGCATAGGGAGCTATCGGTAAAAAAACGAATGGCAAAGGACCCTCGAGTGCTCCTCACATGACCTATGGTGTTGTCATGCATTGCCACGTAGGATCTAATCCCTAAACGGACAGATTTGGACTTAAATAGCACAACTTAAAAGTTCATGTACCCAAACCAGCACTTTCAGGGTTAATGGACCTAAATGACATAGCACAAAAAGTTGATGGATCTACAGTGCATTTATCTCTTTTCTTTTTTTTTCCCAGTTCGCCCAAATGGAGCGAGAAGGCAGTGCATTTATCTCTTTTCTTTTTTTTCCCAGTTCGCCCAAATGGAGCGAGAAGGCATACTAGTGATCTTTCTCGGACAAAACCAAAGATGGATCCAGCCCGGACCACACGAAGCAGATCCTGCCTCTGGATCAGTGAAAGGAACTGCATCACTGTTGCGGGCGATCAATTGTTTTAGCAGCAGCAGCCGTCGCAAAAGAGGATTCAGGATTGCATCCCATGCACCCTGTGCTTTTGCATTGCTTCGCTTTACCAGAACTCGAGGAGAAGAAATAGGAGACCAAGCTGCTCACGCCTATGTTTGCTACTACTTCCAGTCCAGTTTAAATTTCAGTTTGGATCATCTTGCATGGTTCATCATGGTTCTCTTTGCTTTTTTTGTAAGCTCTCGTAGGAAAGCACAAAGCATCAACCCTGATCATCTCAAAGCAAAACAAACTTACGCGGAAAAATCAAAAGGTGTTTGGAGAGTAATGGATGCTTTGCAGCCTGTTCACTTGATCAAATTTGGCTTATAAGCCATGGCTTATCAGCTAACGAACAGTATTTTTCTCTCACACCAAACTAGCCAACAGTACTTTTAATCATGACTTATAAGCTAAACAAGCCCAAACAAACCGGGCGTTGGGCGTTTCACGGAGTGGCCGACAGGCCGGGTTACGGCAAAAGCTCCAAAAGGCAAAAACCGTCGCGGCTCTCCACGTCACTTTCTTCTTCCTCATCCTCAGCGTTTCAAATTTCTCAACGGTATGTGTGACCTCATAGGCCTGTCCTAAGTCCTACTAACCGATCATGCATCATCACCCATGGAGCTTTGCTTGCCGGTAAGCTTCTGCGTTGAACTGTGTGTGAGGCCGTGGACCCGATCGTCGTGCTGTCGTGTGACATTGTCGCGTGCTTCATCAACACTTTGAAACGAGTCCAACTATACCCTTGCTGTCGTATGATACGTACGAGCATTTTTCTTTTTATGCCAAGAGTTTTAAATTTCGGCTCGACGCAACCGCATGCTGAATCGATCGGAAATAATGGTGCAGAACAGTCGACCACGATGAGATCAGCAAAGAGTCCGGTGCAGAAAGGGGTCGATTTTACTCACATTTTTTGGGGACATTATTATACATGGCTTCAAGAATATCATAGGCACTAAGTACTGGAGAGAGAAAAAAAGTTGGCAAAAGATTAACTTAGCATAATATAGCATCGGATTTATGCTGTATGGAGAAAATTCTCCGGTCGCCATGCAGATGCAAAACCGAGATGAGAATCAGATCCTCTGCTGCTGTTGATAATGGTGGTGGAGCCCGGCGTGCCGACGCAGCGGCTGCTGCACTGGCTTCTGCTTGAACTTGTCGCCGACGATGGATATGAGGCCGCCGAGCGGCGGGCGCATCTTGGCGCGGTAGGAGATCTCGTCGTAGGGCCGGCGGTAGAAGCGCAGGTACGGGAGGAAGGACTCGCGTTCGCGCTCCACACGGCTGGCCTGCCCGTCCTTCCGGAACGCGAACAGCATCGACGGCGACTGCAGGAACGACGGCCGCGGCGTCCGCGGGAACTGCTGCGGCTGCTGCACTGGCATCGGCGGCGGGGTCTTGTTGGGGCCCTTGGCGGCGGAGGACGGCGTCAGTGGCGCACCCGCGCCGCGCGGGAACGGCGGCGGCGTGGCGGCCGTCGAGCGCAGCGTGGCGGGCGAGGCGAAGGAGAAGGAGCGCGCGGAGAGCGGGGACGCGCCGACCAGCGACGGGCTGCTGGAGGTGGGCACCACGGAGCGGGAGCCCACCGAGGTGGGGATGGTGGAGAGGTACCACGGCTTGATGGGATTGTCGGTGGGGGTGACGGAGAACCGCGACGAGGCCGACCCCACGCCGGCCTTCCCCACGACGGCCGCCGCCGCCGGCTCGTACCGCAGCGACGCGGTCCGCGGGTACGCCGTGAAGGAGGCGTCCTCCAGCGAGTCCTCGAAGTCCAGGGAGCACACCACTGCCGTCGCCGGCGCCAGCTCCACGAACGGCCGCACTCCCTGCACACACGCCCGCACAACATGCATGCCACTGTTACGTTCATCGAAAAGCTAGGTTGTGTTTTGATCAATGCTTGATTAGTTGATGCAGCACGACAGCACAGCACGTACCTTCCAGAGGACGGAGAAGAGGGAGGGCGGGTCGATGACGAAGGCGCGGTGGAGGCGGCCGGGGTAGTAGTCGGCGACGATCTTGAGTGTGCCCATGAGCAGGTTGAGAAAAGCCGACGCCGAGCGGAAAAAGCCTGCGCCGCAAAGAGAGATTCGCATCGTCTCGTCAATCATCGGTCAACTAACCCACTCCTCCCCTCTTTTTCCCCGTTCCACGGCCCGCACTTTCCCGCAGCGAGCTCAATCATTTTTGCTACTCCTACCACACTACTCGATTCAAACCGCACCGGCGGGAAGCCAGCGAGCTGCCGAGGGGAGGAGAAGAACGGCCTCCCCCCACCCCAAAGCGGTGTCTGCCACTGTGCAAGCACGCAACGCAGGCTACCACCCCAAAGCGTTCGCTCCGTCAAGACCCGGGGACCACGCCACGCTCGGAAGCAGCAGCGGCATGGCAACGCCGGCCCGACCAGACCCGAGGCCGCGGGGGACGACACGAGCCCAGGCGTAGAGTCGACGCAGCGCAGCGGCTGGTGCGAGCGCGGGGGTCGTGTGTGTGTGTGTGTCTGACCGTCTGAGAGCAGAGGCTTCACCGAGCCAGGCGCATGTGCGCGTGTGACCGGCGGAGGCGGTACCGCTACCCACCCGCTGCACTGAGTGCCTGGCTCCCTCACTTGCAAAAGGCATGCCGACGAATGCGAATGCTGCTTCTCTGCCTTGGTTTTTCTTTCGCTTCTTGAGGAGTAGCGGACAAATACTCCACCAAGAACGAAATGGACTATGGAGCGTAGCACACGCATTGTAGTTTGTATCGGTTCTGTCGCTGACAAGGATCGGCGGCTTACTTGCATCGAAGAGGAGGACGAACTGGTCCACGAACCGGGACATGCACGCCACGGCCACCTCCAGCGTGAACACCAGCAGCCGCACGAACCTAATCAAGCAAAGGCAAGTGTAAGAAGCTACTCCGTAGCAGGGAGAGACGGAACGGAGAAAGAGGAAAGCAGGAAGCGTCTGATTTGATGAGTGCTACTACTAAGTAGTTCTTACGATTTCTGCGGGTGGAACTTGGGGTAGTCCTGCTTGATTCGAAACACCTGCAAAACAGAAGCAAATTCCAGTCAGAGCTCATCAGCAGCTTCTGTGAAACTCCAGGAGTATAGCCGCAGACAATCGGCAGGATCTGCGCGTCCCGGAATGGCGTACGTACCACAACTGGGCGGCCGTCGTCGTCGTGGCCGGAGACGAAGGCCACGCCGTCGGCGAGCTCGGCGGAGAACTCGTCGGCCATGATGTGATCTGCTTGGCACAGAGAAAGGCCGGCCCCGTTAGCATCTCCACGAAACGAACGAACAATCATTCCAACAGAATAGCACCAACGAGTGTACTGTTGCGGGGACTGTACTTTGAAAACACTTCCTACTACTAGGAATGAACCAAATCGGCAGCGCAATAAATTCGGCGCGGCGGCACAGTAACTTGACTAGAATACACTGTGCCGTAGGTATCGGCTGCAAGAACAGACCACGGCTCGAGCACAGAACAGCATAGCAGCGCAGAGAAGCATTAATGGATATATACCAGCTTCCTTTTGTTTCACGACCCAACCACCGCAGATTTCTAAAAGGGAGAAGTAGAGAGGGTCCGAGTGTCCGACACGGAAGGCTCTCGGCAAATGTGGTGCGAGAGCGAGAGGAATGGAAGCTGATGAGCGTACCAGCTCCGACGGTCTCCCTCCATGAGAGGACGGTCCTCAGGTGCTTCGCCGCCTTCTTGACGCTCTCCCCCCGCGACCGCAGGAACCGCCCCACGCACGCGTCGTTGCAGTACTGCGCCTGCTCGCCGCCAGACAACAAGCTTAGAGAAACGAACGGAGGCAGAGATGGGAGCAAAGCTGATTCTCGGGCATCACCTGCTTCGCGGAGAGCGGCGCCTGCTTGCGCAGCAGCTTGCGAACGGCCTCGATCTTCTCCGTCTCCTTGGCCTCCACCTTGTCGATGGCCATCTCAGCAATTTGCACGAAGAGGAAGAAGAAGAGGAGGTGGGAGTAGAAGAGGGAGTGTGAACGGGGAAGCGGAGTGGCGAGAGAGAACTGGGAGGGAAAGAAGGGGGTGTCGGAGTGACCGACCTAGAGGAAGAGAGAGAGAGCATTATAACCCGGGCGGGGTGCCGTTCAACTCAGGAGCTTGCAGCCGAGAAACGGGAAAAGAACAAACGGCAACGGACGTTTGCTTGCGCATGCATCCACTTTTGCCGGTTTTCTTTTCTTCCACCCCCTCCTCCGTGATTCCAAGCAAATAATAAAGTGTAAAAGCAATCTCTAACAATTCAGTGCTTCTTACACCCAAATATAGTCAATTTTTAAATTACTATCAGATATAACCGAACAGCTAATAGCGTAGTCTTGCCTTCATATTTTGCGGGTTAAGACCTGGCAAAATGAAACCGGCTCAACTCATCAAGACGAAAAGCAAATGCGGTATATACAGTGTTAAGCAATAAACAACTAGTCTTGTATATTTCTTACACTTATTTCTCAAACCCCTCTCGTATTACATTATATACGAGTTGCTCCTACATAGACTACAATCTTATTCTTATGACAAATATAAGTATAACATATTCATGGATAAACCAGTACCTACAAATTCAAAATTGCTTAACTTTGTGCATTCCCGTTGGAACACAATACATACATTGAGGCCATGTTCGCTTCTCTTATAATCCGTCTTTTTCAGTCGAAACGGTATTTTTCTCTCACAACAAATCAGCCGGAACAGTATTTCGGCTTACTCTAAAACACTTTACTACGTATTAACTAAATGCAAACTACAAACACTTGCAAGTGTTTTGCAAAACATAAATGATCCATAAATCTAAATGTAAACTACCAAACTCTGCTATTACTCACCTACAAACCCAGCGGCTGCGGCAAGTGGGTCCCATTCAACATGTGCAATATCCAATCTATTTTTGCAACATTCAGATAAAACACTTACAACATGCGTCCGGAATAGCTGAAACACCTTGTCGGTGTTTCGAGTAAACACCAACTAGTAAATTTATATTTATTGCGCGTTAGGCCCGGATGGTGTGCTAAAAGACACAAGGTTTATACTGGTTCGGACAGAATGTCCCTACGTCCAGTTTGCTGCTGCTGCTCGTGTTATTAGCACTGAAAGGTTCGTAGTAGGGGTACAAACGGTCAAGAGAGGGACATGTCCCAAGTCTCTGATGAAAAGGTGAAAAGGACGTTGAGAGCTTGGTTGCTGCTCAACTATATGTTGTGTGATGCGTGATGTGTTGAATTGATCCGTCCCCTTAGTGGGGTGCCATGCCCTCCCTTTTATAGACCAAGGAGGAGCAGGGATTACAGATGGGAGAAAGAGAAAAAACTAGAGGCAGAGAAGGTCCTTCGAAGGTGTCGAGTCTTCCTTCGCCTTTGAGTCTGCCCCGCTGACATGGCAGACGCTGCTAGGGACAGCACGTTCGCTGATCTTGATAGGGCCGTGCTCTGACTTCGTTCAGCAAGTGGTCATGTCCCAGCCCACTCCGGCGGACGGCGCGACGCGCTGGGGTGCCGAGCCGCGACCCTATGGGAAGTAGATGACATAGAGGCCCCACATTCGTTACTGTAGATGACATGAGTTTCCTCCTGGACCGTAGTGGTTGTCATATGTTTCTGTCAGGATTCGTATTCGAGGGCAAATGCTAGCGCCCATAACGTTGTAGGATAAATTTCGGCGCCCACAACACTGTTTGGGCTCCGACATATCTGGAAGGTCTTAAAGCGTTCGTCTGGTCATATCCTAATGGTACTTTCCTGCAAGCGTGTAGGGTATGGTCCTCGATATTGCGGTTGACTTGAGTGTCCCGCCTTATCTGCGCGTGTAGTTATGAAGGAGCAGCGCACAGACGTCGGGCGAGGCTGAGCCCGCCCTCGGACGTCGGGCGAGGAGGAGCCCACCCTCGGACGTTGGGCGAGGCGGAGCCTGCCCCCGGAAGTTGGGCAAGGCCGAGCCAGCCCTCAGCCATCAATCGAGGCAGAGCCAGCCCTTGGGGGTCTAGCGAGGCGGAGCCTGTCCTCGGGCATCGGGCGAGACGGAGCCTACCCCCGGACGTCGGGCGAGGTGGAGTCAGCCCCTAGACGTCGGACGAGGCGGAGTCTGCCCCCAGACGTTGGGCGAGACAAAGTCCAGCCCTCAGGGGTCGGGCGAGGCGGAGCCAACCCTCGGACGTTGGGCGAGGCAGAGTCTAGCCCTCGGGGTCAGGCGAGGTGGAGCCAGCCCTCAGACGTCGGGCGAGGCGGAGTCTGCCCCCAGACATCAGGCGAGGCAGAGTCCAGCCCTGGGGGTCGGGCGAGGCAGAGCCAACCTTCGGTCGTTCAGGCAAGAAATGTAGTTGCGTTCTTGTCCGTTCAGAAGCATCAACGTTTGATGGTTATTAGCTCCTCCTCTTTGGGTACCCCGGTATTCTGTCCCCGACAATAGCTCCCGAGCCCCCGGGTGATTCGGACAGAATCGCCCGGGAGGTATTTTGATTCACCAGAGGGTAAGTGCGAGCGCACCCAACGGGTGTAGCCCCCGAGCCCTCGGGTGATTCGGATAGAATCACCCAAGGGGTTGACTTGCCAGAGGGTGCGCGCGAGTGCACCCGACGGGTGTAGCCTCCGAGCCCCGGGTGATTCGAATAGAATCGCCCGAGGGTATTTCGATTTGCCAGAGGGTACGCGTGAGCGCATCCGTCGGGTGTAGCCCCTGAGCCCCCGGGTGATTTGGATGGAATTGCCTGGGGGTAATTCGGGCCCTTCACGGGTATGGCTGTGAGATTTGGTATTTTGATAACTGGATAGTTCGATTGGAGTCCCTGTATCCCATTCACGGGGATCAGGCAAGAGTCAGCCTGGCTGAGACTCAATCATGGGTCGAGATACTTGTGGCACTCGTGTGCCTGGTTTTTGGCCACTTGCGGGCCCATCCTTCATCGTAAGGCTGCCTTGGGACGGTCGCCAAAACTGTTGATGGGCCAAACCTTGAACTCCTAGGCCTACGCGGGCCAGTGGAACGCTTTTTTGACTCGTATCCTTTTGTTGGTAAAGAGTCTTGGTCTACCCGGGAAGGCGAAACATCCGGTGCGACTTTGGAGGGAAAGGATAGGGTTTGCGGGCACATATCCCGCGTGATGACGTGGTGGCGAATCATGGCAGGCACGGAGATCCAGGCGGATGGTTGCCTTCCTCACATCCGTCACCCCTATAAAACCAAAGGGTTCGCCCCTAGGATTTCATACATTGCCTCCTTGCCTTTGCATCTGCAACCTCCGCCACCAATCACCTAAGACTTCCGCGTTCGTATCTCAGCCGCCGCCAAGCTTGCATCCACCCTCCCTAATCATTCAATGGAGCGGTGGTATAGATCCGATGTCACCCTCCAGCGCCTAGAGGGCCTCGTTCGCCGTAGCCTTCTTTGCACGTGGACCACCGTCGAGGAGTGGCGGCTGCCTAGCAATGAGGATGGGCCATCGCCGCCCGAAGGCTATGTCATGTCATTCGCTCACTTCCACGAGCGGGGATTCACCACCCCTACCCACAAGTTTCTTCGAGGGCTGCTGAATTACTACAATATGGAGCTGCAACACCTTACTCCTAACGAGATCCAACACATTGCGGTGTTTGTCGCCCTGTGTGAGGAGTTCCTGGGGATTAGTCCCCACTTCAACCTATGGCAGCACTTCTTCGCCGTCACCCTCCTCAAGAAGCTGGAGAAGAGGCAGGAGCTAAGCGTGCCGATGGGATGCACCGGTATTCAGCTCCGCAACAACCGGGTAAATGAATACCCACCGATGCGTTTGTCGACCTCCAACAAGGCGTGGCATTCGCATTGGTTCTATGTCAAGGATGACGTAGCCGCCCCCCTGCCAGCATTCACCGGACGCCTCATCAAAGAGGTCCTAGAATTGTGGAGGAAGTGGGGGGTCTGGACAAAGACAAGAAGAAAATCTAAGACCATCTCGCCGCCATCCGCATCCTAAAGGAGAGGGGCATGAAGGGGTTGAGGGTCATGGGTGAAATCATTTTTAGCATCAAGTTTTTAGCATCAAGTTTTTCATTAGCCTTTTCTAATGTATCACACTTAGCTAAGAGTGAATCATTTTTAGCATCAAGTTTTTCATTTGTAGCTCTACTCTTTCTAATGATATTAGTATATTTTCTTAGTATTTTGACAAGATCATCATATGTAGGTGAGTCATCATCATCGCTATCACTATCATCATCACTAGCACGTTCATCATCACTACTATCATCACTCTTAGTTACCTTGCGTTCACCTTTGGCCATAAGGCATAGGTGTGTAGAGGATGATGGCGATGGTGACGGTGAAGATGCAAGATCAATAGCAATGGCGGCCACCTTTTCATCGTCACTATCATCATCGGATGATCCACTTGATGAATCAATGTCCGTGAGCCAATCACCGACAATGTAGGCCTTGCCACTCTTCTTCTTCTTGTAGAAGTCCCTCTTTTTGCCATCTCTCTTCTTGTATGGCTTGTTCTTTTTCTTTTCATCTTCATCACTTGAATCATCTTTCTTGCTCTTGTTCTTGAACTTGTCTTTCTTGGGCTTTGTGCATTGATGAGCTAAGTGGCTAAGTTCGCCACAATTGTAGCAATCCATCTCGGAGATTGGCTTTTTTCTTGAGCTTGTGAAGAACTTCTTCTTCTTGCCGTCGAACTTGATGCCACTCTTGTTTAGCCTTTTTAGCATCTTGGTGGTCTTCTTCACCATGAGGGCAAGGCTTTCTTCATCATCTTCATCACTTGAGCTCTCATACTCAAGTCTTGCTTTGCCCTTGTCTTGGCTAGCTTTGAATGCTAAGTCCTTCTCTTTCTTCTTTGTAGAGGATGAGCCATCTTGTGGTGTGATGTGCATGTACATCTCATGAGCATTGATCTTTCCCAAGATTTGTGTCGGTGTAGCGGTGGAAAGATCACCTTGATGTAGCACGGTCACAATGTGTCCATATTTATCAATGGGGAGGACACTCAAGATTTTTCTCACAACATCGGATGGTGACATTTGAGTAAGTCCAAGCCCATTGACTTCCTCTACAAGAACATTTAATCGAGAATACATCTCATTAGCACTTTCTTTGGGAAACATCTCAAAAGAATTTAGCTTTTTAATCACAAGATGATAGCGTTCCTCACGCTCATTCTTGGTTCCCTCATGGAGCGCACAAACGTCCGACCATAGAGCATGGGCGTCTTTGTGGTTCCTTACACGATTGAACACCTCTTTGCAAAGGCCTCTAAAAATGGTGTTGCGAGCCTTTGCATTCCATTTCTCATAATTCACTTCATCGCCTTGAAGTTGTGCGGCATTCCTAGGTGCGGGGAACCCTTGAGAGGCGGCTCTAAGAATTCCAACATCTAGAGCTTCTAAGTATGCCTCCATGCGGATTTTCCAATATGAAAAATCATCTCCCTCAAAGATAGGAGGAGGTCCATCCCCGTGAGACATCTTGCTCTAAGCGATTAAGCTTAAAAACGTGAGCACGAGGCTCTGATACCAATTGAAAGGATCAAGATGCCCAAGAGGGGGGGTGAATTGGGCTAATTCTAAATTCTCTTGCAATAATCAAATCCTACGGATAGCCCAATTAACCCCTTGTGCCTAGAAAAGTGTTTGAATCAAACTAATGCACAACAACCTCTCAACCTATATTCCAAACTTACTCTAGCAAGCAATTCTATGGAGGTAAAACAAGTATTGAATTGCTCAAAGTAAATACTCAAAGTAAGAGCTCAAAGTAAGTAGAGAGAGAAAGGAACGCGGCGATGTTTTGCCGAGGTATCGGAGAGTCACCACTCCCCACTAGTCCTCGTTGGAGCACCCGCGCAAGGGTGTAGCTCCCCCTTGATCCGCGCAAGGATCAAGTGCTCTCTACGGGTTGATTCTTCGACACTCCGTCGCGGCGAATCACCCAAAGCCGCTCACAACTTGAGTTGGGTCACCCACAAGCTCCGCCGGGTGAACACCAAACTCCCAATCACCACCAAGCCGTCTAGGTGATGGCGATCACCAAGAGTAACAAGCACGAACTCTCACTTGACCACGCGAAGCCTAATGAGAAGATGGATGCACACTTTGCTACTCTTGATTTGCTAGTGAGGCTACTCTCTTGGATTCTCAAATCACAAACACCTCACTAGGATCTTGCTCTTCTTGGCACTCACAAACGTGTTTCTCAGCTGTTGGAATGAGCAAAGGATACTCCACTCACGAGTGGAGCTTCTATTTATAAGCCAGCCTGAAAAACGAATCGTTATGAGCTTCTGCGGGATGACCGGACGCTCCGGTCAGTTCAACCCGCGAACCAGCATTCAAGTGATGACCGGACGCTGTCAGGGTCCGGTCAGTACCGACCGGACGCGTCCGGTCGCTCTTGGATGCTTACTGTAAACGACCGGACGCTGGATACTCAGGGTCCGGTCACACTGACCGGATGCGTCCGGTCACACTTTTCCAAGTCTAGACCCTTACTGGAGTTGACCGGACGCTGGCCCTCAGCGTCCGGTCACATAACCTCCTAGCGTCCGGTCACACCAGACTTGATCTTCTCGGTCAAATGAACTGACCGGACCCTGCGGCCAGCGTCCGGTCAGTATTTGACCCTCCATTCACTTCCAACTTCCGAACATATGTGAATGAAGTTTGCTCCAAAGGATCTTAGGCATTCATAGGAGCTACCTAGAGCTAGTTTTAACAAGTGTGCACCACACCTAACTCACTAGACTCAACTAGGTCAAGCTACCCGTTCATACCCCCCTTCATAGTACGGCCAAAGGAAAAACAAAGTCCTAAACTACTCTAAGTGTCTCTCCAACTCCAATCGACACTTAGAACTAGTCATCCTTAACCTTGTCGTCCATCCTTTGAAAACCGAAACGATTTCCATCGTAGGGGCATGACAACTTCGATTGCCCAATCGATCTCCATTACCATGACCTAACTTAATTGCCTCTGCAAAACACACGTTAGTCATAGTAATCTTTGTATTGACATTAATCACCGAAATCCAACTAGGGGCCTAGATGCTTTCAATGGGCACCTACCACATGCGGAGAGTGGCGCCGCTGATGAGGCGTGCGCTTCCCCTACACATGATGGCACCTGGGGTGGTGCTTGACGGGACGACGCTCGCTGAGGGAGCGCTCTCTCCCTCCGAAGTGGCACAGCACATCAAGGAAGCAATGGAGCCCTTGCGGGACGACGCCAGCACCGCTCTTGATTTTGTGTGTCCGGTGCCAGGGCATCCTCTATTGCGGCTAGAACCGAGGTACATTGACTTCGTAAGTTCTCTTTCCCCGTGCCTCCTTTTTAATTGAACTCCCGACCCCTTGATGCTAACATTAGGATAGCGGGACCAGCCGAAGAGACTCGTCTTTATGGATTGCTCAGCCCCGCTATTGAAGGACCTACTCTTGGCGGCGGTGAATCGCGCCGTGGCTGAGTGTTAGAAGAAGACGAAGGAGGCTGAGAGGAAGAAGAAGCAACAGAAGTTGCGGGCACGGGAGCGAGGAGAGGAGATAGACAATGATGATGATGATGACGATGACGATGGAGAGGATGATGAGGTAGTTGCAACATTGAGTGGGACGACCTGGCGAGCGAGGATACGCTGACAGGTATCCACTCGTCCGTGCAGAGGCCTTTCCCGTTCCACGCGGGGGAAAGCATGTCCACAGGGCCGGTGGAGATGGGCCGAACCATCGGTCTTCCCTAAGAGATAGCAGGAGCGGGTAGGTCTACCGCCGTGCCCGAGGTGCCAGCGCAGTGGGGTGGCCCGGCCACCACACCTCAAGAGCTATCAGGGGTGGGCAGATCTGTCGTCGCGCCTGAGGTGTCAGTGGAGGCAGGCAGCTCTACTGTCGTGCCCCTAGATGCGAGGGAGGTGGGTCCCTCTACCTAGGAGCAGGGGCGGGTTCAAAATGGTCCTGCCCCGATGAGGCGAAGCAGAGACCTAGGGGTTCATCCCCCAAATGACCCCGCACCAACAGCGCCAATGTAAGCCACCAGTTCCTCTACTTTTTCTCTGTTTTTCTCTATTTTCATTATGACTCATGCTTTTTATGTTCTAACGACGTCTTGAGGCGGCGTGGTTTTTTGCCGGTGGCGCCTAAGAAGAGCGTCGCCATTCAGGTGAGATGGGGGCCATCGCCCGATGTTGCTCCTGTTTTGGGCAAGAGCGGAGCCGATGTTGCAGCCTCGTTGACCGGTCAGGCGCCGCCCGTGGTGGCGCCCGTGCCCTTGGCGGGTCAAGCAAATGTCGGGGCTAAAGGAGCGCCCTCGGAGGTCGTCGAGCAAACAGTGGCAGAGGTGATTCCGCTGCCTATGTCAGAGCGGACGGAGCTGCTGCTCGTGTTTGTGGCACCATCCGTGGTAGGCGTGGCATTGCAAGTCGAGGGCCCGGCATCGCAAGTGGAGGTGGGTGCGACTATGACCAGCTAGGCGTAGCCGGACGTAGCCGCAGTAGTGCTCGAGGAAGCAGCGCGATCCGTGCCATTGGCGACCCAGGCAACGGCACCCGAGGTGGGCTTGACAGAGGGGGACACGGCCAGAGGGTCCCTGAGCGTCATGGCGATGGTGGAGAGTTCTAGCGGGGGGTTGCCCTTGTCCCTGACGTCAGGGGGCAGCCGCTCGCCCGCGTGGGGTGAGTCAGTGCTCCAGTGGGAGGATCCTTAAGACCCGACGTCGATTCTCTTCTCGCTCGACGATGCTACCGAGAACATAGAGTGGGAGAGTCTCAACGAAGATATCTCGGCTATGATGGATGTCCTGAACCAGGCCAGGGGCATCCTGCGTGAAGTCATCATTCCCATTGGCTGGGTATTAGCATAATCTCCCCTCTCGCTTTCATCTTTCTTCATGAATTTTTGTGTTTTTGACATTGATCTTTTTTTAGTCCCTTATCTCTCATAGCCAGGAGAAATCTCGGTTCCTCCGCAAGCAAAAGGTGGAATGGGACCACCTCACTAAGGAGGCCTGGCTGTGCAGAGATGTGAGCGCCCAGCTTGCTACCACCCAATAGCGGGTGGCCGAGCTGACTCCCTTGGCTGAGGAGGTGGCCGATCTCTGATAGCGGGAGGCCGAGGACACCAAGAAGTCCTTTGATGAACTATCGAAGAGGGCGTGGTGGGATGAGGAGGAGGCCACCAGATTGCGGAAGGAGCGGGGTGAACTGCTCCAGTGGGATGCCGAGGCCCGCTAGTGGGCCCTCGACCTCCTAGCCGAGGTGGAGAGGGAGCGGGAGCTCAAGCTAGGAGCAGAGGAGAGGTTCGCGGCCCTGCAACAGAGGGCGACCCTGGACGTCGAGGCGATAGCCTGACTACGCAGGGAGCAGGACGAGCTACGCCAGACTATGGAGAGACTCTGCTTGGAGCGTGGCGCAACCCTCGAGAAGCACGACTAGATCGTCTGAGAGTGCGACGAGGCGCGTTAGGAGGTCAGCTCCCTCTGGGCCGATCTTGGAACCATGGTAGCCCGAAGGCTGGAGGCCGAGAGCATTTCTACTGGGCTGGTCATGGAGCTAACCAAGACACGAGGGATCCTTCAGGTGGAAAGCGATGAGCACGATCTTTGACATGCTGCCATCGGGGTGGTCTTCAATGACCTGGGGTGGCACGGCTGGAGAGAACCAGCTCACTTTGTGGCCTCTACTGCCGTAGACATCACGGCGTGGGTGCGCCAGCTTGAGGAGGACACTTTTCATGTCTGCATCACCCAAGCCTTTACTGTTGCCGGGTCCATCATTCACTGATGGGTCGGTAGAGCCCTCATGTGGTATTCCACTACTTCTTAACCTGCCTCCCGGCAGATGCTCGAGCCATTCGATAGGCTTGGGTGGCCCATTGGCCTCTCCTCGACGGAGATTCTATGGGTTTGGCTCGTGGTTAGAATCGAACAAGAAAGATCGAGATGTCCCTGTTCGCTTCTGAGCGGGGTCGAGCGAGGCCGCCGGGGCTCATCTATAGATGGCCAATGGGTCGGCTCGGCCTAGCCCGGCACGGGCCCATGAAAGCATGACCCGATAGGGGTCAGGCCGGCATGGCACGACGGACCTCCTAGGCCGTGCCGAGCTAGGCTTCGTGCCTGGCCGACGGCCGAGGCATGGCCTATTGGGCTATTTTTTGTGTCGGGGCGGCCCGGTAAGCACGGCCTGTCAGGGAGGCCGGTCCAGCCCATGGCCAGCTTCAGTAGGCGATGACGGCGTCGAGGTCGAGGGGGCCGCCGACCATGTCGGTGTCATCAGAGAGAGGAAATATCCATGCGTCGCCGCCGCTGTTCACTGGATCCGTCGAAGAAGGGAGGGAGGGAGGACGCGGGGAGCGGATCCACCACGAAGGAGGAGATCTGCGCCGTCCCACGCTGGATCCATGCCGCCCCTGCCTAGAGACGTTCGCGCTGGAGGAGAGCCACCCTACTCCGTGCCACCACCTTCTCAGGCCGGATCTCGCCGGCCGCTTGCAGGGGAGCATCACCGCTATAGGGGAGCGCTAGATCCCACCGCCTCCTGAGCCCATATCCACGTGCCACCACCACTGTTCACTGGATCCACTGGAGAAGGGAGGAAGGGAGGACGCGGGGTGCGGATCCACCACGGAGGAGGAGATCTGTGTCGTCCCGCGCTGGATACGCGCCGCCCCTACCCACGTTGGATCTATAACATATATAATGTATTTTATAATTATTAAATTATTTTTTAAGATAGCTTATATTGGTATTTAGACATAGATTTGAGGGCTATTTTAACTTTATAACACAAGAGGTGGACAATTTATAAACTAATTAAGGAGCCACTTAGTATTATCTTTATAATGGCAAAGCAACTTAAAAGATTATTTTGTTATTACTACTTTATCTTTTCATAATGATAGAGGTGGTTAATTTAGATGCAAATTTAGGGGTTACCTTGCACTATCTTTTATAATGACAACGGTGGTTAATTTAGACATAAATTTAGGAGTTATTTTAAATTATCTTTCATAATGGTAGAGGTAGGTCATTTTAGATGCAAAGTTAGGTGTTTGCTTTATGGATTTTTCGTAATGACAGATGTGGTGTAATTTTAGAAAATAGAATAAATTCAATGGCTATTACTGATGATGATGATTAGAGTCTACCAAATTAAAGGTAAGATTATGTTTCTAATTTATATGACAATTTTTGGGATTTATCCATTTTCTTAGGAGGTCTCGTGAAGGTTAACACCAAGACTCCACTAAAGACTTCAAGTTATAGTAATATTAAGATAGAGTAGATACTATGATAGCTTCATCATAATAATTAGAGTCTTCAGAATTCATAGCTTCATCAATACAATTGCCCCCTATTTTTAGAGACAGCTCTATTTTCAGCCGCCTCTGGAAACCAATTTTTAGTAGCGGCTCTATTTTCAACCGCTTCTAGAAATCGATTTCAGTCGTCTCTAAAAATAATAATAGCATAGTAAAATTTGAATTTTTCAAATGCCTTAGATGAAGAAAGGACCAAAACAAAAGTTTTGTATCACAAAAAGATATGCAACTTCGTAGTTGACAACTTTTTGATTTGAAATAATCTATGCATGAAAAATTATGTTTGAATTTCTCACACTTAAAATTCAAATTTTTCGAACGACTTAGGATGGAGCAACGACCAAAATAAAAGTTGTAGATCTAGAAAGTTATATAACTTTGTAGTTTTTAACTTTTTCATTTGAAATAATCTATACATGAAAATTCTAGTTTGAATTTCTCAGATTTGAAATTCAAAATTTTCAAACAACCAAAACCGAAGTTGTAGATCTTAAAAATTTATAAATCTTTCTAGTTGAGAACTTTTCCATTTGAATTCTTTTGGAGTTTCAAATACTCATTTCAAAACCTAGTAAAGATAAAATAAGGAGGACAAATATCCCAAATAGACGCAAGTATCGTATAGGTGAAGTGGTTACGAACATGTGACTCCTACGGTCATGGGTTCGAGCTCCCGTGGCCTCACAGCGCGCAAATAATCACGTCACTCGGGATGACGCGCACGCATGTTGCAACCTGGAGAGGTCTCTGTACAACCATTTTATTTTTTCAGATGAACTTTATAATTTCTATACAACGATTTACAAAGACGGTTCGAAGTAACATCTTTATAAATCAATTTTTAGAGACGGCTCTTGTTCCTCGCCGTCTGTAGAAATCTGAGATACGGCTCGAAAACCACCTCATACATATATAGCAGCAGTTTCATATTTGTGGCCTTCTCGATGTCATGTTTCTACTCGTATCATCAGCATATTGAAGAATTGCAACGCCATTCGGTATTACATGATCCACTAGTCTAGAAAACAACCCATTACTTTGTGCTTTATGTATCATCCTTGTCAGACAATTCGCCGAAAAGTTAAACAAGATGGGTGACAATGGCGAGCCGTCACTATTAATTGATGAGGTTTTTATTTAAGAAAAAGAAAAACACATTATTATGCCAATGGAGGCGTGGAGCTGACATGCGTGCACGACCTGGCTTCTACAAGCGACAGTAGTACAATGCTTCGTGCCACTTCGTTTCCTCTGTGCTCTGTGTAACACAACGTCACCGGCATCAGCAAAACGAAGCAGAGAGGCAGCCAAGCCGTGCGCATGCATGCATCGTAGCAAGATCCGGCGTTGGCTCGGGTGTCGCGCTCGCAGCGCAGCGAGCGGACAAACAGACCAAGCAACAAGCATGGCGGCTCATCACTCAGCGCCTGGCATGCATTGCACTGAGCTCGTTCGACTGCGTGACAGAGAGACGTACGTATACGCCGCTGCTGTTGGCACGTGGGGGTTCCCCTTGGCTAACTACCAAAGCTAGCAACAGGCAACCTGTGATCAGAGGGGTGTCCATTAGCGTCTCTGCTTGTCCCTGATTACTGATTAGCTATACGCCTATACCTAGCTCACACACGCCTGGCCTCTCTCTGCTTGTGATCTCGCGCGGGGCCGGGCCGGGCCGGCTGTGCTGGCGGGTAGGACAGCGAGAGCCTTGACGGCGATGGCAGTCTTGTGTTGGGTTGCAATCATGCACGCAGTGTGATCTCGGCTGGCGAGTGGCGACGACGTTCGATCGATCTGCCCGATTGGCATATATATTGGCTTTCGCTGCCACGCACGATGACACTACACAACCAACCACCATTATGTTTTTTCCCGCCTGGGCCTCGTCCGTCCGTACGTCGCTGAGGATCATATCGTGGCAGCTCATGTATTATATTTCTCCCACGGGCGTCCATTACTGTCTCCGTGACATTGCCATCTGCTACTGTTTCATCACGAATCTTCGTTGCCATCAGCCATGGTAGCTTGTGCAAGCTAGCAGCGTGCAATGATCGATCAGTTATGCTACGAGTACACTACACTCCAATCAAAACAGGAACGTACGCATGCATTTGTGTGAATTAAGAAGTGCAAGTGTAGGCATTTGTGTACCGCTAATAATAATAAATACAACAAGCTACTGATGTATCAGCTGATAGGCATGATGATTGAACTTGAAATTTATAACCAACAAGTGTTACGTTGCACAAATGATTGCTGGTTGATTGTGATCCGGTGTTTATTTGCAATAATTGTTGCTACTACTTTCCTTTGCTAGTTGTGGCATGAAAGCTTAATTAAGGCAATTGGTTGCGTGCGTGTGCGTCGCAGTGATGTACTCTCCCGTCGAGAAAAGAATTTAACTTTAGCATAATACCGAATTAGAGTATCTTCGAGTTTAACTAACCATATATGAATATATTAATTAATATTTATGATTGTAAATGAGTATTATAGATTTGTCAGCATGATATATATTTAGTATACATGTACATGTTTAGTGTCATAAACGTTTATCTATGTATTTAGTTAAAATTTATGTGCATTAATAAAAAATCTGTAAAAAATATATTCTTTTTTGGAGTGGAGGAGAGAGGAGGTATAGGACTACACATGGTTTGGTACAAGAATGCACGATCGACTGTCCACACGATGCGACAATAAGTTGACATGAAATGTAGTGGGCGACCAATAGAGGTGCACACACGCGATTGCACGCAGGCACCCGTGTTTAGTGCGCCGTGACGTATGCCTGATTTAGACCTGTGGGTAGGGCTCCTGTGCTTGAGCCTGGAGCCCTCATCCCCGTGAGCCAGCACGGCCAACTGGCCAACTGGGCAAGCAAGCTGGTACAGGCAGCACGGACAAGGATTTCGAAATGTGCCACCCAGACATGCGGGCATGCGGCGTCCCCGGCAACAAGCCGGCTGGCATGGCAGCTTACCTAACCCCCCTTTTTCCAGCTTTCCTCCCGACCCGAGTCCAATGCAAAGGTCCGTCCCCGTGCATGGGCATGCATGCGAGCAGCAAGCACGCCGGCGGGGACCCGTCGCCCGCCCGTCGACCAGACGCCACCGCCGTCGTGGGACCGACGTACGAGCCGGGGTAACATGCATGTCCGTGCGCCCACCTTTTTACGTACAATTCCCGACGTGGGGGAAGCTAGAAGGAAAAATTCACCGGCGCGCGCGGCGTGCGTGCGGTGCATGCATGCAAATATCAAATGCCTGCATGGGCCGGCCGGCGGTTGACCCATGGTGCCGAGGCGAGGAGACGGTGTTGGCCGCGAGCGCCGCGTCGCCTTGCGCTTGGCGGAATCCCGGGGGCCTGGCCGGGGCGGAGGACGATGATGAGACGGAGACAGAGAGCGGTGGACGGGCTTGCGCTGGCGCTGGCGCTGAGGTGCGGTGCGTCGCCCATTGGGGTTGGTTTTGGCTCCGCTCTGCCTCCTTTGTTTGGGGAAGCCTCGCAAGATCCAGCGGGTTCGCGTCAGCGCGCGTCCATCCGCGGCAGCGGTTGGCCCTGGCTAGTGGCTGCTGGCTACCAGTGCGCTGCGGCCTGCGGACCTGCGGTGACGCGCCAGCACCACCCTGATGCCCTGGTGGCCTG
The DNA here is from genome assembly GCF_019320115.1 of Miscanthus floridulus. Classification (NCBI taxonomy): domain Eukaryota; kingdom Viridiplantae; phylum Streptophyta; class Magnoliopsida; order Poales; family Poaceae; genus Miscanthus; species Miscanthus floridulus. The sequence goes on from NC_089581.1 coordinate 161,974,555, forward strand.
GTGGTGGTGGCCACGTACGCCGGCTGAGTGGAGGTGGAGCCCCGTGATTGCTCGATCTGTCGATGGACTGGATGGATCGATTGATTGATGGATTTGGTGGGTTCAGTTGGGCTTTCCTCCATCTCTGCCGCAATTCCATGCACGGGTGCTTTCTTCGTTGAGGCCTGGTAGATTCTAAAAATTTTCTGCCAAAGTATCTCGTCAAATCTTACGACACATGTATGGAGTACTAAATATAGACGAAAAACAAAACTAATTGCATAGTTAGGTGAGAAATCGCGAGACGAAACTTTCAAACCTAATTAGTTCATAATTAGATACTAATTACCAAATACAAATAAAAGTGCTACAGTAGCCAAACAGTAGCCAAATCAAAAAAAATTAGAAACTAAACGCGCCCTGATTCTCAACTTCCGGAACAGAAGACTGAGTTTTTATATTCAGATTTTTCTTATACGGCGTGTTTGGTTCTTTAATCGTTCCAAAAATTTATGTCATATCGAATGTTTAGATACTAATAAAGAGCATTAAATATAGATTAATTACAAAACCAATTACATAGATGGAGGCAAATTTACGAGATGATTTTTAAGCCTAATTAATATGTCATTAGCATATATTTACTGTAGCACCACGTTGTCAAATCATGAACTAATTAGGCTTAAAAGATTCGTCTCGTAAATTAGTCACAAGCTATGTAATTAGTTTCATAATTAGTCTATATTTAATACTCTATGCATGTGTCCAAACATTCGATGTGACAGAAATTTTAGACGCCCCAGTAGAAACCAAACACCCCCTAAGAATTACAATATACAACACCGAACACTCACAACATGCACACACTCGTTTCTATAAATACACGTACGCAAACCTTATCTATCTGGGCACCTTCGAAGAACTGAGCCCGCAGATCTTAAAATTCGGTTTCGGTTTATTAAAAAATTGGTGGTGCGTTAAACACAAAAAATCTGCTGACATGAATGAAGGTGCCTGTACCACCAGTATGTTGTTTTAAGAAAAAAAACATTGCTAGTGTGTTGCTGCAGACTACAGTACGCACGTGTTAGATTTATGGGATCGTTAAGAGCATAGATCTAGCCGGCATAATGGTTCTATTCAGGATAAAAGATATAGTGCATCTTAGTACATATAGAAATATAGAGAGACAGAGAGGGAAGGGTGAGATGTGAGACGTCACCGGGCATCGGAGGGTTTTGGCGGTGGAGCTAGAGACGTCCATGGCGATGTCGGTGATGCTGTGAGGGCGGTGAAGTCCGGCGCAGCGATGGTGATGCAAAGGCGACAGTGAAGTCGGTGACGGCTTCCCGTCGCTAGCAGCACGTTCTCTTTAAATAGGGTTAGGGTTTCTCTGTAGGTGAGTTACGGTGGCTCAGGTCAACCTCATACTTTATGCCCTAGCCCCCACCTCTCTTTTATCGTGCTGTGCGACGAGGGTCCACCAACCATGGAGCAGTTGGGGGCCCCAGATCAGGGCTCGGATCCAAGGGCCCAATGGGTCAATTGGTGGAGATCAAACTAACATTCTTCCCCTTGATCTCACCTTATGACTTAAACTTAACTTACTTTATCTTGTTCCCATTCCATCATAGATCAGTGCATAGAGCGTGCCTCATCGTCACGATCAGTTGCCATTAGACTTAACAGCTATAATGTACCTCTCTATTTTAAAACAAATACTCAACTAGACCCTTAGTATCTAGAAATCATAGGCTTTTCTATAAACCCATATCGACTGTGTGTTCTCTGAATGCACTGGGTGGTTAGCCTTTGGTAAGCGGATCCGCAAGTACTTACTCGGTACTTATGTGCTCAATGCTTTTAAAATGATTCTGGATTTTCTCCTTTATAACATATACCTTAGTGTCAATATGTTTGACAGCACACTTGACTTGTTGTCTTAGGAGTTAACTTACTTTAAATGGTAATTGTTGTTATCAACCATTATTAAATCTGGGTACAAATTCCTTTAACCTCCTTTTGCCTGTTCCATAAGCCTCATGTCAAGCTATACTATGGTATGCATCACTGATGACACCATAACTGTTTCTTCAGAGCTTTTCATAATAATACTCCAACTGCGAGTGTTAGCAACTGCTGTGGATTTCACTACACATCTCGTCAAGACTTAACTTTTATGCCCTCAACTATTTGAGAGCACTTATTCTTTCTTACTCAGCATGAGACCTATGATACTTTGCTAAATTACAAGACATTCTCAACTCCATTCCAGTGATCTATATCTGTACTAAACTTCTGCCAAAATATCCCGGATACGTTAACTATGTCAGGGTAAATTCTTACTTGTAATTGTACACTCATCAAGCTTCCAACAGCTGAAGCATATGGAACCATGTTCATTTGATCGATCTCATATCGATTCCTGGAACACTTAAAGTTTCCAAATCTATTACCCTTGACTTTAGGAGCAGGCGTAGGTTTACTCGCATGCATACTTTATTTCTTTAGAATCTTTTCTAAGTATGCCTTTGCGATAGTCCTAATACCCATTTTTCTTCTATCTCGATGAATTTTTATTCCTAGAACCAACGACGTTTCACCAAGGTCATTCACATTAAAACTTGAGGAGAAAACTTCTACTTCTCCAATGACAGATTAATATCACTACTAGTGAGTAGAATGTCATCTATTCACAGGATGCGGAAAAAGAATTTTCCATTCTTAAACTTTGCATAAACGTTATTGTTCTTCTTATTTTCTTTGAACCCAAACTTTCTTATCGTTTCATCAATTTCAAATACTACTGTCTAGAAACTTACTTTCAACCCATAAATGAATTTCCACAGGCGGCATCCTATATGTTCTTTTCTTTCATGACATAACCTTTTGGGTTGTGCCATGTAAACGTTTTCATATAAATCCCCGTTGAGGAATGCCATCTTTATATCCATCTGATGTAAATGTAAATCGTAATGTTCCATGAACACCATTATGATTCTAAAAGATTCCTTGCATAAGACTAGAGAGAAAACTCTCATTGTAATCTATTCATTTTTCTTTGCGTAAAGTATATTGTTACAAGTCGTGCTTTCTATCTTTATACATTCCCTTTGGAGTCACATTTTATCTTGTAGACCCATTAACAGCCTACTGTTTTTGCTCCATTAGGAATTACTTCTAAGTCCCAAACATCGTTGGTATTTATTGAATTCATTTCAACTTTATATCTTTCTACATTTCCTTTGGAGTCACATTTTGTCTTGTAGATCCATTAATAACCTACAGGTGCTTACATCGAATGGTTGGTTAATGAACTAATGCACTGCTAATAAAAATCGAATATAAGGACGTACATTTAGTAATGCTTTCTGCAGATGCAATAAACCCACAAGCCAGATAGCCTTGTATATCCTTGGAGTCTTTTTCTTTCCTCCTGTCGGTTAAGTCTTGCTGAGTACAATTGAGTACTCAGGGTTTTATTTCCCCCTGTTGCAGGTGACAGGTGGATGCTAGAGCTGACTCTTATGTGTGGATCCCTCCTGGTGGGCTCAGAGAGGATTCCTTTATGCTACGATCATAGTTTTCATTTATAACTCTCGCTAAAAGGTTTTATAAATAGAAGTTTTATAATCTGTTGTCATAGTTTATATAACAATGCTTCATCATGTCATGAATAGATATTTATTTCCATTGTAACTCTGATCATATGTTTATATTCTGCTGTTAAATTAAATTATTCATAACTCTGATAACATGGTCATATTATGCTATTATCAATAGTAAATATTATACTCTAATGTTGCATAAAAAGTGATGTAAGAAATGGTTAAGAATGATGTGTGCTCGACAAAACTATGGAATTTGGTGCCCTCCCTTGAGTACTTAGTGTCTAATGAAAGAAAAGTAGTCCTGGGAGGCATTAGATTAGATGGTTCTGCCACAGGTGGTATCAGAACATAAAGGAGAAAATAAGGCTTCGAAAACTTTTTCTAAAAAAAATTTGACAACAAATTCTTTTCAAAGAATAGAACGATTTTATACAAAGTTATATAAGTAGCCCTATTACTATGGTTATCTATACAGGATAGATGGCACTCTGCTGACTTAGGTAGGCTTAATCAATTTTTCTACAGGTACACTGATCCGAGTATAGTCCGATAGTATCGACTAGCTGCAGGGAAAGAACAATGTGCCAAAAATCTAAGAACAGTTGCCCTATATGTTGGCAACAGTGGAAGGATGTATAGGACGTGTATTCATGCATATCCTGGCTATGCATTGTAGTGCCGTATGGCTTGCGGATACACCCTCCATAGGTGTCACGCGTGTCGTATTGTGCACGACTGACTCGTTCCTGTTCTGGAGTTATTTCTGTACTGTGGCTTCATGCTCCATGTTCACCCGTGGTTCACGTCGGTCGTGACCCATGTCTCCCCATACCCTTTTCTGCGCTCTTATCGGACACTTGCCCTGTAGTCGTACTAGTCAGTAATGGCCTTGGACATCGCTTGCCTCGAACGTGCGGAATTTTGGTTGATTCATTCGTAGTGATTCCGTGCAGGAACCCTGGTGGACCATGCCAGGACCACTGAATGCTCCGCCATTATAAGCAGAGCCTAGCTTAGCCATTGGTACCACCACTCAGTGCACTTTATCTCGCCTAGCTTTTCCTTTGAGCAAGCTTTCCATTCAGTCCTTCCTTACCACCACCGCCAGGAATGGCAAGAGCCTGGGTTAGTAGTTACTACCTAAATGTTGAGGGTTTTCCCAAAATCCTACATGCCACCCTGCAGAAGCTCGGAGTCAAAGATCGTCCTGAGTATGAGGGCCGTTAGTATGAGAAGCATGGCACTGAGCTGTGTGAGGTTACCGTCTACATTAGGAAGAGTGAAGAGTTCTCCAAGCTCACTAAAGCCTGGAGTGTGACCGCAGCTAGGTTTCGCTTCATCGCCTCCTACCAGGTTGTGGCCCACAAAGCCTTGCAGTACCTTTGCCAGATCTATGAAGAGCCCATTGCCCATACCCCACGAGGTTCTTTCCACCTTTGGACAAGAATCGGTGGGCATGGAGGATCACATGGAGGCTTTGCAAGGGTGGGATGCACAAGAAGATAGTCCTACCGTGGTGCACTTGACCATGTACCTGCTTGCTCTGGATGAGCAGTATGACCGGCAAGCCTCAGAGCTGAGGACGTGCCTCCGTCGAGCCAAGGAAGCCAAGATCCTCTCCTGGATGCTCTAGGTGTAGCTTGCCAAAGCGCATGCCAGTGCGACAGTCACTGAGAGTCAAGAGACTACCATATCAGAAGCCTTAAAGGAGGCTAAAGACCGGTATGTCCATCAGCTAGGTGAGGCCTATCTTGTCACCAGAGCCAAGCGAAGGACGCTGGTTGCAGAATGGCAGGATCCCTTGATCGTGGAGGGGATTCCTGTCCACCTGCCAGAAAGAAGGAGAACCGGTGTTGCAGTGCCGCTAGCACCTCCACGCTCAGAAGTGTTAGAAGTAGAACCTTGATTCCTCTCACTCAGCCATTGCCAAGAGAGGAGGTAGATCCATAGCCAGGGAAGTAGAAGAATCTATTGAGCCAGGAATGAAGATGTGTGGTCCCAAGTAGATTAGTCGCCTTGGGATGCTGTACCCATAGTAATAGTGCTTTTCGTCGTTGTCTTCCAGTATTGTACTCTTGCCGTTGTTTTTTGTCCGTAGCTGAGATCGTCCGCTAGTAGGGAAGGTGAATGATGTGCCGTGAATGGGAGACTGAATGCATGTATGATGTACCAGTATAAGACCGTTGGAATATGTATTTTGTTTATTTCACTGTGTTTATTGCGTCCATCTACCCTTAAGTCCTCTGAGACGTGCTTAGAGTTTTCAAGGACGATGTTAAGTGGGTTACAAGAGAAGTTACCATTCAAATCCTAGCAGACCAGCCATGATTGGAGAACATAGGACATTGTATCGACTAATTGTGGATATCCTAGCAGAACATTTGAACCTCTTTAAATCAAATCCACCGTTGGATTTGAATTCCTTGTCCCTTGTTGTAAAGGGAACCCTTGTTGTATGAATCTTGCCTTGCAATACTCCTCTTATTCTATGGTCTATGACCCCACCGCCTTCATGGCGTGTAAGTTGGTATTAGTTGCCTGGTTAATAGCTTATGGTGCCACAACAAAACCGAGGTCTCTCTGTGGAACAACTGCCACATGGTGACGCTGCTCAACACGCACTGGTATCAAGGTTATTGACCAAGTACCTTTACCAAGTTACATCGCCATACCGCTTTTGCTACAAAATATTTTTCTTAAAAATATTTGGGTGTTTGAACAGGAAATCCATAACGGGTTGATAAAATAGTGTTCTCCCAAGGTAACAAGAGGAGGTGGTTTTGGAGGGAGCATGCATGTCGTGATTTTAGTTCATACAAGGGTTGGTACATATCGTGGTCAAGGAAGGGAAAGAAAAAGAAAAGTAGAAAGGAAAGTTAGCCTCGGGTAGTCGGGAGTGATTGGAAAAGCCTAAGTGGATGTCATGTCCCAAGACCTATGTTTAGTTTGACCGCGCTATGCAAGCTAGGTTATTTGGCTGCATGCCCTACGGACGCCGTCTGTGTTGGGTCCTTTAGCACCCCATTTTCACGTGACCGTGGCATCGTGCCGCACTCGCCGTTTTCGTGCACTGTGCGTTTCTCCTTTTCCCAGCATCTGGTCGGCTCTAGGATCCCACGCCTCATCCCTATACCAGACCCCTTCCCCCTCTCCTTTTTCATCTTTTGGGGACATGGTCATCAGCACGCTTGCCTCGTCGAGCGGACCTATCCTCTCCTCTCCTTATCCTCTCTACCGCTCATGCAGTGGGAGCGCACCATGGCCGTGTTTATCCCCATAGTATGAACCATCTGTGTACCACATCCACACCATCCCAACTTCTGGTGCATTGCGTTCCACCTCCATTCGCCTCTATAAGATATCATTGGTCCTTGCTCTTCTTCCTCATCCCCATTCCCTTGAATCCAAAGCAGAGCTATGAGATCCAGTCGCTATGGTGGAGCTAGGTTCGTCGGTTTGAGGTGATGGTGTAATCTGAGAAGAAAAGATCTGGTTTTGCTGAAGAAGTTAAAGTCTACCATTGGTTAGTCGATCTTAGGGTTCATGATGTTTGACTTCTCAGTCGACTGTTTCTGGATCTGTTGGACCTACGCCATGATTTGGATAATCTTCTTCTTGCTATTTCTCCATTGTCTTCGTCTATCTTGACTACTGGATTAAGTCTTGGTTGTATTAGGTTGCTCTTAACTATGTATCTCTAAATCCCCGTGTGATGTAGTATTCGAGGTTGTGTAATCATTCGTGTAATCCCTGATCTACGAAATATAATCGCGTCTCCCCTCTTCTGGTTGTTGCTTCGAATCTCAGGACGAGATTCTTTTTAGGGGGGTTGGTTGTAACACCTCTGGTGTTACGAGCTTGCTTAGCACTGAGATTTAGACATAAGAGGATTTATAGAAATGATTTTCTCGGATTTTAAAATTTAACTTATGTTTAAAAATGTCTGATAGAAAATAAAAAGGGCGAATGGCTTGTTTATTTGATTAAGCATGAAAAACAATTTTTATAAACAAAATTTGTTGAAAGTAAAAATTAGGCTATCAGCAAGATAAGAACTTCGTGAGTATGTTAGTATGTTTGTTTCGAGTATTGCTGTGATGTTTGTTAGTTTCAAAACTAGTTTGAAAAGGAACGAAAATGGAAAACCCGTTCACAGTTTGTGTCGATAAATAATTGTCAATTTGAAAAGTGATTTTTATAAAGCAACTAAAATATAGAATGTGTGTTTGGGGTTTTAATAAAAATTGAAATATAACTCGAGTAGATGAAAGCGCAACTTGGGTTTTGAAAAATAAATGCCGTTGCGTGTTCGTAGCCGCTCGTTTTACCTATCCTGCCGTAGCTAGCAAAACCATGCGACGCCCATGTGTTCAGCTGTCTATCGTGGTTTAATTATTAACTAGCGAGCGAGCTGATCCACAACGAGGATGGGACATCTCCCTGCCCTGTTCTACCGCTAGTCGATGACCCTGCGTGGACACGCTGCTACGATTCAATGCTTTGCACCAAGACTTTTTCTGTTCACCAACCGGGCCACGTGCTCGTGGTCGCTGCCCGCTTCATCGCATCATCTCTGTAGCCATGAATGCCTCTTGTCTTGTCTTGCCTCTGTTGCCTACCTTGCTGGTCTTGCCTACCTCTATTGTTTGACTTTACTTGTCTTGTCTGCCTCTGCCAAGCCGAGCCAGACCGGCCTCTCACTCCCTCCCTTTTTCTCCTATCGCCAAGATTGACATCGCCATCTCCTCCCTTGTGAGGCCGTGCGTGCTCCCGTAGCCGCGCTGGTCCTACAGCCCCCCCCCCGCATTGCCTACATCAGCCGCAATGCCACGCCACCACATTGCGCCCCACACCGCCTTACGTGCCCGTGCCTGGATGTGTTTCTGGGACAACACCGATGCTTTCTGCTTCCTCTCTGCTTGTCTTCTACATCGGGACGCTGTTGCCGCGCCTTCCGCCGCCGTCGCCCGATCTTCACGTGTGCATGTATGCCCCACGCCCACACCAGACCTCTGACACCACGACACTGCCCCTTCTGAGCACCTCCTCCATGGTCCATGCACCGCGACTGTGCCAACGCTCCGTCGTCGCTGCGCCACATTTATGTCCGCCCACGCCCATGGCCCGCTGCTCTAGCTGACCTCCTGCGAGCACCTATGGCCATTTCTGTTGCCGGCCACCGCACATGAAGACATGGTCGAACCCTGCTATGCCCCACAGTGCCACAGCCACCGTCCGCCGTTGGTCCCTCACGTGTGCACGCGGACTCCCTTGGTCCCACGCTGGAGCTGCAGCACCCCGCGACTGTCGTGCCCCGCCGTGGCTACGCCTGTGGCAGAACCTCCTAAATTATAGGACCCACATGCACTTATCACTGTCCAACGACCTTTGACAACTATGCATATGTTCCTGGTAACTTAAGAAGTCAGTCGGGTGTCCTCGGGGAACCCCGAATCATCCACGATTTTCGAGTAGGATCACATTACAGAGTCATTGCAGTATTACAACATTTATTCAAATATCAACACCAGAGTAAAAACAACGGAAGTCTTATGGTAACATAGTTTACAAACTAGTTGTTTCAAACCTTGCAAACTAAGTTCGATAATTATTACAAACCATAGTAGTAGTGGAGTGGCATAATTAACATATACATAACACACAAATTAAACATCCTGCCCAAGGATCACACATTTACTTCTCATCGTCAGAATGAACAATAGTCATGCAGCACGATCCAAAACAGATCTGCTCATGAGGCTCACCTACAACAAGGGTCAATGAACCCTAAGTATAAAAGTGCTCAACAAGACTTAACCGAAATATTAACTGATAACTTAGGAATGCAGGCTCAGGGATTCAAGGTATATCTTTAACAATGATCAAAGTTCTTTTGCATAAAAGCTCTTTTAACAAAATTCTTTATATAGAAAACTTCATAAGAATTATATACAAAGCTGACACTTTCTGCGCTGAGATCATGAAACTTCATATCCAACACCTTCACAAGCCTTATTCAAGTTTCAGTTATTAATTCTACGATGATGAACAGTGAAGTGAGTCTCCATAACCGAGGAGCAACGACGATTCAAACCGATTCAACCTAGCTGGGAATTTCCATACCACACGACATATGCAGGTCCCCGACCTACATATACCAACCTACCCTCGGATCCTCTAAAATAAGAACGGGTCCGCGCCACCCGAGAATACAGTACTCCACCATTCCAGCCCATGGCCACGTGGGTACACGCTATTCCTGCCATCTCTCCACTCCCAGTGCGCGAGTAGCCATTCTCATAATAGAATCACCAAGTTTAGGCTTACCAGAGTATGTGGTTAGTACTACAAATTCTCACCTCATGCAATTCAACAACGGACGTGCCTTAATCGACACAGGCGGAAAGAACCCGCTCACAAGACCTCCATGTCTCGTGGCTCACACACACCGAGTCCGCTCGGTCTAGATTTATTACTCCCCATTCCCATATCACATGATAACATAAGTAACCAAGGTTTCATTAGAAACTTGCATGTGATAGTTAATCACCTGACTTTATCGTTCTACGCATAGCTAAGCAAGACTAGGCATATACGAATTTAAAACTGGTAATATGGTAAATATGGAATAACAAGGTTGGTAATGCACCAATTAGGCTCTTACTTAACTCCTAATCACTTAATGCAGTAACGAGAAGCAAAAGCGAAATCAATTTGTAAAATACAAGGTAGGGTTGTATGCATCCGGGGCTTGCCTTCGTTGACGGAAAAGTCCGGTTCCTGCGACGTTTCACAAGTATTCGATCCGACCTCAACAGACGGATTAACCTCCTCAACAACTTGATTAACTACCACGTGTTCACCTTCGTTCACTACACGTAATAACAATGCCATGTTTAACATGATGCGGAATACGAAACATGATGCTCGATGATGGATGCAAAATTTAACAATTTGAATACAACTTTCCTTCGCGATACAGTTGCAAGTCAAACAAACTAAATCTTTTTCGTAACACATACATCAATTGTCAAGGATCATTATCAACAAATGACCCAAGGTCATCACTCAATCCAAAATTGCAAACAAAACCTAAATCATTAAAGGTTACTATTTGCTTTTATAAATTAATTATTTAATTCAAAATTATGAAATAAATCAACTTATTCTAATTGAGCTCAAAATTTTAGTAAATGGTCATTACATGATAAGTAAGTGGCAAAACAAATTTTATAATTTTTGGACAATTAAATAAGCCTAGAAAAATCATGGAAATCCATTTATTAATAAATTGAGCAATTTTTATCACATTCAAAAAGTGCTGAAAAACAATATTTCATATTTTTCTTAAATAATATACCCACAGAGGAGTCACACAAAAATTTTCATAATTTTTGGAGCTCTAAATAAATCTACACAAAAATAACAAAAACAGACACTATTCATTCAAATATGAAAATAGAAAAATCCATTTGAACGCTGAGTCACTGACAACGGGTCCCACCTGTCATCCCTAACCTCGCGCGTTTGACCACGACGGCGACGGCGCTGACCGACGTAAACTCATCGACGGTGAGTCCAATGGCGATGGGCAACGTACCAAAATGATCACCAAGACTAGGCACATCGATTGACGTCCCTATCAACACTGTTTACGGCCCTATACTAGCTTGTCGTCGGCCATGGCGGACGCGGTGGCACGACAGCGCTACGCTAGCGGTGTGCGACCGGTAGAGCTCAAACAAGGGATCTAGGAAGCACCAGTGGCTCACCCCGAACGCGTTGAAGCAAGGAGTGAGGTTGAAGAAGCAACGGAGAGCCATGACGACGATCACGGTGATCACGGTGGAGCAAAGATCGTCGGTGAGGAAGAACCGGTGACTGCAGCGATCAAAACGAGCAAGCAACATAGGATTAAGCACCACAGCATCGAGACAAAACCGTAGGTACACCGATCAAGGCCAATGGCTCACCGGAGTAGGCTGGCCACGATGAAACAGAGTCTCGGGTGAGGTTGCCGACCGCGAGGAAGAAAGCGACGAACGACGAACTCACGGTGAAATCAATCGACCAGAGCTAGCTGGCTAGGCGCGTAAGGAAACTGCGAAGCTATCTAGCACTATGCCGCGACGACGTAGACGCAGGTTCGACGGTGAGGGCTCGATGGAGCTGCGGCGGCGGTGACTGGAAAACAGAGGAGAAGAGAAAGCGAAGAACGGCGACGGTGGCTGGCTTATAACGCAACCAAGGAAGCGCAAAGAAGCCATGCGGAAGCCTTTGCCATGCCAACGCGATGCCCAGACGGCCACGCGCGCGACTGGAAGCTAACCGAAGCTCGCCGGTGGTGTAGCGCAAGCGGCGAACACTGTTCATCAAAATTACAGAATTGCCATTCGCCAAATTTCACAAATTACTCCCAAATTTTCATAACAACTCAAAAATCTCCAAAAACAAAAGTTGTTCAAAATCAAAAGTTCTACAATTTTGCTTTTATAACCATCAACTAATTCGGTCTAGATTTTGAAATGAACTTTTGAATTTGAATAGGGAAATTTAACGAATTACGCCTTTTTGAATTACTCGAAATTTTTCTAAACAACTTGAAAAACTCTAAATACAAACTTTGTATAACTTGCCAAGCTCTACACTTTTGCTTTTGGGCTCAACCCCAAAATATGCTTAAATTTTGAAATGGATTTTTAGGGTAGGATTTAAATGCTGAAAAGCGGGGTTTTCTCGAAAAATTCAAAATCCAAACAAACTTTGAACTTGAGTCGAACAATATAATGCAACACATACCACATAAATATAAACTTGTATTCGTGTATGCATCTCAAAGTTTTCACCAAATGCCAAATATTTTGCAATGCATATGATGACATGTCAGATTTTAATATTTAAACACCCGAGGTGTTACAGCGCCACCACAGCATCCCCGCCGGAATCAACCTTGCCTAGGTGCTCCTCTGCTCTGCTCTATGGCCACCGCTATGCGTGGTCCTGATGCCTGGCACCGCCTTCGGCCGTGCCATGACCGCCTTGGGGTCGCAAAGGGTCCCGCGCTAGGAGCCAACCATCTCATCGTCGCCGTGGCGCCCTCCCCTACTAGACCCGACCATCGGTGAGGCCCCTACACGTGTTCCTATGCTTTGGACTAAGTGAAGAACAGAGGGAGGAGGGTATGAATCAGAGTAGAAATTTTGTTCAGGGTTCTAGGTGTAAAATACATGACTCAATTAAATAGTCCTGGTGGATCTCGAGTTGAATAGAGGTAAACGCATGGACATTTTTGCATAACCGCCAGTTTCGTTTGGGCATGCCACGCTGGGCTAGCCTGTGGTCGCCCCGCCTAGGCTGCCTTGGCCGCGTGGGCTAGCTGGCTGGGCTGCTCACGCCCCCCTGGTTGGGCCGCTGGCCGCATGCCCCGCCTGGGCTTGCCGCGCCGTGGGCCATGGCCTAGGCCGTCGACCGCGCGCCCGCTTGGGCTGGCCTAGTGCCGCACGTGTCTGGGCCACGCGTCCGCGTTGGGACTGCTGGGCCAGTTTAGTTGCCGCTGGCCCTTTAGTTTTCTAAATTGATTGCTAATTTGGTTTTGGTAATAAACTTGTAAAATTAATATAAATTTGTGTAGTTGTCCAAAAATTATGAAACCAAGTTTGTTAAGTTTCTAAAATCATGATCTATCTAATAGTGTATTTTGTTCACATAGGTTAGGCAAGTTTTAGGGTTGCTCTAATTATTCAACATGCTTAATATTATTAAAAGGTGAACATGTAGGAATTTCCGTGATAAATCAATGATAGTGTTGACTCTGAAAATTTTATAGTAAATTACTAATATTATTAGTTGCTCACTGTAATTTTTGTAGTTCCAGAATAATTAGTTTGATAGATAGATAATGATGCCCCATTTTGAATAAAGATTAAATCGATAGAATGGAGTAAAGAAACAACTTGGGTTTGTACAACTAAAATATTGGTTAGAAAGTAACGCATTATTCGACAACATGGATACGTAGACCAGCATTAGAGCTATCTCGTTAGTTTGTGAGGCATGATCAGATTTCTAAGCATTTTGGCTGTCGTTGATTATTTACATCTATGCATTTGCATCAATGCATATCATATAGGTATGATGATGGATCAACGAATCAATTGAAGGATGATTAGGAATCCAAAGATTGTGTAATGGTATTCTCTCCAGGAGATGATACAATGGGCTTTCTATTCAGTTGATGGTGGATGATCTGAAGATGCATACTAACTTTTTAGTATATATGTTACCCAGGCAAGCCCCGATGCATAATCCCTACTTTTCTACACTTTAAATTATATTTGTGCATTAAGTTTTAAGAAGTTGAATGAAATCCACGTGCATATATAAATCTTTATCCTATGAGCCTTACTAGTATGATAGGATCATGTAGATTGCTATGCTATAGGGCTCCGATAGAAGTCGAGTGATTGCCTGTCACTCGTGGGAGATAGAAAATATATTACTGTATTATCATCACTTAGAAAAATATAAATGGTGGAAAGGAAAAATAGTGATCGAGCAGGGATATGGTTTGGGTATTGGTGGGTGTAAAAGGTTGTATCCTGTGGCCAACGGGGCATAGATTAGTTACACTATTTTCCCTATCCATGTCGGTTAAGGACCAGCCGTTGCATAAGACTCTAGGCAAGTCACAGACTTATTATTCCAAGCACATACTTGGGTATGGGTGCTTGAAAGACTTGTTACTCTCTTGTTATGGGTTCCGGCTCTTTCCAAATCGACTGTCAGGGTGGTTTTTGGGTTAGGAGGTCCTTGCACCATACTGAGTCCGGGACTCAGGGGCGGGGCATGGAATCCCAGTTTAGATGGGGACTTGGACCCCATGACAGGAGGGTACTAGGTTGGTCCAACTTATGCCTAGGGTACAAGCGAGTTGTGTGTTTTTGGGGTACCCAGCTGGGGGCATTGATTTGTGAATCGCTAGGAAATCTGGTACGACTTGTCTAAACTCTAGCACCGTAGTATGAACAGAAAGATAAAAGATGAAAAAAGAAAATCTGATTGCTTACCACCTACTTGAAAGTAGCATAGGTGCTCACATAGAATGGTTGGTTAATGAACACTGCTAATAAAAATCGAATATAAGTACGCATATTTAGTAATGCTTCCTGCAGATACAATAAACCCACAAGCCAGATAGCGTTCCATATCCTTGGAGTCTTTTCTTTCCTCCTGTCGGGTAAGTCTTGCTGAATATAATTGAGTACTTAGAGGTTTATTTCCCTCTGTTGTAGGTGACAGGTGGATGCTAGAGCTGACTCTTGTGTGTGGATCTCTCCTGGTGGGCTCAGAGAGGATTCCTTTACGCTACGATCATAGTTTTCATTTATAACTCTCACTAAAAGGTTTTATAAATAGAAGTTTTATAATCTGTTGTCATAGTTTATATAATGATGCTTCGTCATGTCATGAATAGATATTTATTTTCGCTGTAACTCTGATCACATGTTTATATTCCGCTGTTAAATTAAATTGTTCATAACTCTGATAACGTGGTCATATTCTGCTATTATCAATAGTAAATATTATACTATGATGTTGCATAAAAAGTGATGTAAGAAATGGTTAAGAATGATATAAGCTTTATTCTCTTATTTATGATCCTGATAGAAAAATATGGATTTTTAGGTTCTCCCTTGGGGTGTGCTCGACGAAACTATGTAATTTGGTGCCCTCCCTTGAGTACTTAGTGTCTAATAGAAGACAAGTACTCTTGGGAGGTATTAGATTAGGCGGTTCTGCCACAGGTGGTATCGGAGCATAAATGAGAAAATAAGGCTTCGAAAACTTTTTCTAAAAAAATTTTGACAACAAATTCTTTTCAAAGAATATGATGATTTTATGCAAAGTTATATAAGTAGCCCTATTACTACGGTTATGTATCCAGGATAGATAGCACTCTGCTGACTTAGGTAGGCTTAATCAATTTTTCTACAGGTACACTGACTCGAGCATAGTCCGATAGTATCAACTAGCTATAGGGAGAGAACGATGTGCCAAAAATCTAAGAACGATTGCCCTATATGTTGGCAACAGTGGAAGGACGTATAGGACGTGCATTCATGCATATTCTGGTTGTGCATTGTAGTGCCATATGGCTTGCGGATACGCCCTCTATAGGTGTCACACGTGTCTAATGGAAGACAAGTACTTCAGGAAGATATTAGATTAGGCGGTTCTGCCATAGTTATTAACCTTCATTACCAAGAGGCAATTGATTTTACAGGCTCCTGTATCACAAGATCCTTGTTTACATTATTCATCTTCTTCGAAGAGACAACAACAGGTGTTGTATAAGTCATATAACATCAATAGATATTGAGAAATTCATTGTTTTGAATCACTAAAGTGGGCACGTAGTCCCGCTTCTCTTCAAGTCTTAGGTCTCTACATACCTCTACATACCATACTCCCCTAGATCTTTCTATCTTTTTTTAAAGATAGTGTATCTTCAAATATCTTATTTTGGGTTTAATCTGTTAAAATCTCATATGACGTTTTAAGCACCACCTTAACATCTTTAAGACTGACTGTGCTATTTTCCTATCAGAACTTTAAAAGGTCTAGGAATTTAGCTATTTCTCTACTTAGGGGTATCATTGTTGTAACTGTTGTACTCCTTCGATGGTCACATTCGTCTTAATTAATCTTTAACTCACTCTTAATGAAGAGTATCTTTCTTAATTGATCTTTATATTCCCTCCCTCGAAATATGGCATGAACTTTACTGCCATAATTTCGATAACTATTCTGAAAGCCTATAAATGAGGAGACACTTATAACTTACTTCATTCACATGATTGTGTCATGTAAATAAAGTTATTTCTTGATCTATTTAGGAGTACACTTTCCTTAATTTACTTTAAGAACTCAACAATGTCTTTTATTAGCAGTACTTTTGCAAGTCATGCTTGCATCTTTTTCTTATCCTTTGGTTAGTATCGACCATGACGATGCATTTCTATTATGCCATGGTCAATACTAGGATAGCCTAAGAGTACCTAAACTTCTTCCGCTATGCGGGATACAAAATATGTGAATCATCACAAAACTTGTCCCGATATGTAGGATTGACTAGCATAAGTACTATGCCAAAACTTCTCCTCATACGGGATGCATCTATACGAAAACTTAGTCATAACGACTAAAACATTCACTTATGCTTCATTTTCCAATTAAATCTTTCCGTTGGTTCCAATTTAATCAGAAAATTAATAAACTAACAAAAAACTATCCTGAACTGGCTTGCCTCAAGCCTTTTTATTCACATACCCCAGCATTGCAGCCCGTTGGTATGCAGCCGAGTGATCTCGTCTGTTAAAAATAAAACATACAATATGCTTCTACATCAATTCTACATCACCGTTGTGCAAAAAATAGAATTAATGCATAAAACTCAGAAATTAACTTGAAATCCATATAACTACTCTTCAAAATTAAATTCTCCCATTGGTTCGAATTTAATTGGAAGATGATCAACTTCATTGTAGCGGAAACATTTTAATAAAATACATTCTATTAGTTC
Organism: Miscanthus floridulus; assembly: GCF_019320115.1. NCBI lineage: Eukaryota > Viridiplantae > Streptophyta > Magnoliopsida > Poales > Poaceae > Miscanthus > Miscanthus floridulus. The sequence goes on from NC_089581.1 coordinate 161,991,727, forward strand.
AGGAGCATTTCTTGCTCCTTATCTACTCTCAAAAAAATTGACCATGTTGGTGTGAAATCTATCAAAGATTTAAACCTCAAACTTAAATTCATTATAATATTGCCATCATCAACTTTGATCAGAAAATGATAATACCATAATCTTACATAAACAAAAATGGACTACTCCTCTAATTAAATTTTTCTGTTGGTTCTAATTTAATTAGAGGATCAACATAATCATAATTTTCTAAATACAACTACTCTTCAAATTAAATTCTCCTGTTGGTTCAAATTTAATTGGAAGATAATAAACATTAAACTTTGTAGTGGAAACATAAGAAATTCTTTATCTACTTTTCAGAAGCATTTTACTTTACTCATCTACTCTCTAAAAAATTATCCCGTTGGTTCAAATTTTGGCAGAGATTTAAAACTTGACAAAAGTCATCGAAATTTGCTTCTGATAATTATCAAAACTGCTTCTGAAAAAAAAAACTTAAAACATTAGCAACTGTTCATTTGGCCTGGCCTATGGAAAAACAACACGTGGTCCAGCTTCATAGCGTAGTAGCGCGTGGCCCAGTCCAACGAAATCGGCCCACGCCGAACGTGTGTGCTGCCCTCCCCCGCGCCCAGACCACAACCTAGGCTTGGGTCGGGAATTTGGCCCACAGCGCGTGCCCCGCACCGCTCTGCCTGGGCCAGCTACCGGTCCAGCGAGCGTCGACCATTGATCTCAAATCCGACGGTAGGGCGTTGATCATGGCGGAACAAAACCCCATGGCACCGGCCTCTCCCAAAACTCTAATCGCATTTCTTCCACTCCCTTCTTTCTCGCACTGGTGTTAGCAGCGGCGGCCATGGTGGCCGTCGCGTGTCAGTGAGGAAGGCAGCCACCGAAGCAAGTTCGGCTCCCCTTCCTCCTCTTCCTTTCTCTTCCCTTTCCCCTTCTCTTCCTCAGCACCGCAGTAAAAAAATGACCACGATGCGACGACAACCCGTAGCGGCCAGAGAAAAGGAAAGTGGCGGCACCGCTACGGGGCCCCTCACCGGCGTGTGTGCTCGCCCAAGGCTGAGCGCGTCGCCATCGAGCGGCCTTGTGGCTGTGCCCTAGATTCTAAGCCCACATGTTGGCATCTTGGTGGCGAGCGGTGACTTGGCTATCCATGCGGTGTCGGGTTTTCTTCCCGCGCAACAGCGGTGCGACGGTTGTGGAGAAGCCATGGTTGGTCCTCCCCTTTCCGTCCTTGGTTTTCTAGGGTTAGGGTTTCATATTTGGGGATTCCTAGGGTTCATCCGAATCACCTCCTTCTAAATGCTTCTTGTTTTCTACCCTAAAGACTAGATCTATACTTAAACCTTTCTATGGTACCATTGTTAGATTTATTGGATCACTAAGAGCATAGATCTAGCCAGCAAAATGGTTCTATTCGGGATAAAAGATGTAGTGCATCTTAGTACATATAGAACAATAGAGAGACAAAGAGGGAAGGGTGAAAGGTGAGACGTCAACAGGCATTGGATGGTTTGGCGATGGAGCTGGAGCTATCCATGGCGATGTCAATGATGTTGTGAGGGCGGTGAAGTCTGTCACAGCGATGGCCCCCACCTCCCTTTTATCGTGCTGTGCGACAGAGGCCCACCAACCATGGAGCGGTTGGGTGCCCCCGATCAGGGTGCGGATCAAAGGCCGAATTGACCGTTGGGCCAATTGGTGGAGATCAAACTAAGAGCACGTTGTGGTAGAACTGCCTAATCTAATGCCTCTCGGGAGTGCTCGTCTTCCATTTGACACTAAGCACTCAAGGGAGAACACCAAATTACTCGGTTCTGTCGGGCACACACCAGGGGAGAACCCGAAAATCCACATTTTTCCACCAGGATCACAAATGAGAGAATAAAGCTTACATCATTCTTAATCATTTCTTACATCACTTTTAATACAACGTCAGGGTATAATATTTATTATTATAACATCAGAATATAATCATATTATCAGAGTTATAAACAGTTTAATTGAACAGCAGAATATAAACATGTGATCAGAATTACAACGGAAATAAATATCTAATCATGACATGATGAAGTATTGATATATAAACTACGATAATAGATTATGAAACTTTCATTTATAAAAATATTTGGTGAGAGTTATAAATAACAACTATGATCGCAGCGTAAATGAATCCTCGCTGAGCCCACCAGGAGGTATCCACACACAAGGGTCAGCTCTAGCATCCACCTGTCACCTGCAACAGGGGGAATAAAACCCTGAGTACTTAATTGTACTCAGCAAGACTTACCCGACAGGAGGAAATAAAAGACTCCAAGGATATGCAAGGCTATCTGGCTTGTGGGTTTATTACATTTGCAGGAAGCATTTCTAAGCATGCGTCCTTATATTCAATTTTTATTAATAGCCGCATTGGTTCATTAACTAGCCATTCTATGTAAGCACCTGTGCTACTCTCAAGTAGGTGGTAAGCAATCAGATTTCTATTTTCCATCTTTCATCTTTTAGTTCTTACTACGGTGCTAGAGTTAAGACAAGTCGTACCGACTCGGCGGTGATTCACGAACCAATGTGCCTAGCTGGGAGCCCCGAAAACACACGCCCCGCTTGTACCTAAGGCACAAGCAGGACCAACCCATCACCATCTAGTCCTGGGGTCCTAGGTCCCTATCCAAATTGGGACTCCAAACCCCCGCCCCTGAGTCCCGGACTCAGTGCGGTGCAGGGACCTCCTCCACCAAAAAATAACCCTAGCAGTCGGTTCGAAAAGAGCCAGAACCCATGATAAAAGAGCAACAAGTCTTCCAAGCGCCCATACCCAAGTATGTGTTTGGGACAATAGATCTATGACTTACCTTGATGGCTTATGCAATGACCGGTCCTTAACCGATACAGATAGGGAAAACAGTGTAACCAAGTCATGCCCCATGTCTACGGCGATACAACCTCTTACACCTACTAATATCCAAACCATATCTCTACCCGGTCACCATTTTTCCTTTCCACCATTTAAATTTTCCAAGTGATAATAATACAGTAATATATTTCCTATCTCTCACGAGTGATAGACAATCACCCGACTTCTACCGGAGTCCTGTAGCATAGCATTCTACATGATCCTGTAATACTAGTAAGACTCATAGGATAAAGATATATATGCAAGTGGGTTTCATTCAACTCCTTAAACTTAATGCACAAATATAATTTAAACTGCAAAACGTAGGGGTTATGCACTAGGGCATGAGTGGGTAAGATATATATTAAGATATATATTAAAAGTTAGTATCTGTATCTTCAGATCATCCACCATCAACTAGATAGAAAACCCATTGCATCATCTCCTAGAGAGAATACCATTACACCATTTTTAGATTCCCAATCATCCTTCACTTGATCCGTTAATCCATCATCGTACCTATATGATATGCATTGATGCAAATGCATAGATGTAAATAATCAACGACAGCCGAAATGCTTAGAAACCCGATCACGCCTCACAAGCTAACGCGATAGCTCTAACGCTGGTCTACGTATCCAAGTTGTCGAATAAGATGTTATTTTCCAACAATTGTTTTAGTTATATAAACCCAAGGTGTTTTCTTTATTTCATTCTATCGATTTAATCATTATTCAAATTAGAGCATCATTATCTATCTAGCAAACTAATTATTCTAGAGCTACAAAAATTACAGTGAGTACCTAATATTGTTAGAAGCCTACTATAGAAATTTTAGATCCAACACTATTACCAATTTATCATAATAATTCCTACAAGTTCATATTTTTACAATATTAAGTACCTTAAATTAATTATATAGCTTCCAAGAATATTATCAAACTATGTGAACAAAATATACTAACAGGCAGATCATGATTTTAGAAACTTAACAAAACCAGTTTGTCATTTTTATGATTTTCCTACATTTTATTATCAATTTCCAAGTATTCAGACGTTTGTTGAAATTAACAAAACACCGAAAAAGGAAACTAAAGCTCCTTGGGCCCGAAGCGGACCAACTCTGCCTGGTCCAGCGAGCAAGCAGCCTAGGTGGGGTGGGGCGCACAGCGCGAGCGGCCCAGCCATGGCGGCCACAGGCCAGCCCAAGCGCGGGAGCGGCACACGGCCCAACGGGGAGTCTGGCCCGCGAGAGTAGACCGGTCAGAGGCCCAGGCGGGGCGCGGCCAGCGACGACCGGCCGGCCCAACGCGCGGACGCAAGTAGCCCAGCAAGCTGGCCCACACGCGGTCTGCCCCAAACTAGCCTTGTGATTTATGCAATAAGGACCCTGCGTTTTCATGAATTTAATCGCGGTCCAGAGTCCTATTTAAATGAGTCACGTATTTCATAGTAAAGACCTTGTATAAAAATTCTGCTTGGATTTATAGCCTTCACTTCATCTTCTTTAGACAGTGGAGCAGAGGAGGTCCGGCCGACGGTGAACCCTAGCCGGGAAGGACACGGTGACGGCGGGAAGCCCGCCAGCGAGCGGCATGGGAGATCACGCGACCACGGGCAGGCTACGCCAAGACCAGAGCTAGCCCCCCGGCAGCCTGCCCACGCGAGCCGTGGCGGCGACAAGCTGGCAGTGGCGGTCCGGATGGACGAATGGAGGCAACGGTGCGACAGCGGTTGAGGGCAAAAGTGAGCATGGCTCAGGTAGGGGAAAGCGGTGGAGGCTCGGCAGAGCACCGCCAGTGATGGCCCAGCCACGCGCACGGCGACCGCGGCGGGCGGTAGCGCCCCGGCAGCTGGAGAAGGGGCACGCTAGCACGGGTGCTCTCACGAGTCCACAGGAAGCAATGACGTTGTTCTAGAAGCACGGCCAGGCACGGGTGCACACGGTGACCTGATGCGCTGTGGGGCGTAGCGGACGCGGCCACTGTGATGGTGCGGGCGGTTGCGGCGATGGGTGCATCACCGGCCACGAGCAACAGGTGAGCCATGCGGATGACGACGGGGTGACGATGGCGCTTGGGAGGATAGCTGCTGCGGTGCGGCGAGGAGGGGCGCAGCGCGGAGCAGACCGTGGGGCACGGTGCTCACTCACGAGGGAGGCAGGGTGAGGCGTCGTGGAGTAGCAGGGCAGCGCCGTGGGCACGAACGCACGGGAGGGCAGCGGTGTGGTGCTCGTGGAGTGCCGAGCAAGAGCAACAGTAAGGGCTCGGAGGTGACCCGACCTAACTTGCCTTGGCGCGACGACTGAACGACAGTGGCAAACGTACAGGCGCAGACACCTCAGTGGCACGGCTAAGCACAGAGGCATACAACGTTGCAGCGGTGTAGGACCACGACACGACATGAGCGAGTGAGCTGGACTAGCTGGGTGACGACATTTACACGTCTCGGCCATCATTGGTCGCGTATGCATTAAAGGCTTGTGGTGTTCGCGCTATATGGCTTAAGAAGACGTGCCGCGATGTACCGTGACAAGACGGATCGGCTTTGGCTACATGCGGACAGCGACAGCGGAACTACGGCCTTGTGCAGAGTCCGCCACGCAAAACCAACGTAGAAGGCAATGCGGGGAAAGCGGCGGCATCACGACAAGGCCATTAATTCGATGGGACAATGGAGGCAGTGGCTACAGCTTCGGCAAGGCCCATGCACGGCCCGACCGGCAGCCAGCAAGACCGGTCACAGGCGCGACCAAGGCCAGGACCGGCAGTAACGTGCACACACGGTAATTTTGGCTCAGGTCGACCAACAACGAACAATGACGAGCACTAAATCTAAAGCAACGCGAAAACTGCTAATGATCGTGATTGTGGCCCACTAATGTCGCGGCACTAAAGTTGTTCTCATCAGCTATCCTACGGAGCAATCCGCACAACAAACGGGCCACACGAGAAGAAGATACCAGCACACCAACCTGGGTTCGTCACTTGGGCACCAGTTCGCGAACTGAGTCCCGTAACGTGGGCTACAGCGCGTTTCGAAAGAACTTCGGGATATTTCTGGGTAACCCCGCAACGTCAAACCAACCTACGAACTACACCAAGCCAAGGTACTCACCGTGAACCATCAAGCTATACAAAAACATGGATAATTTGTTTTATCATTTTATGTGAGTTTTAAAAAAAACTTTAAAACATGAGAGCTTGGTTAATTAATTTCTTTTAGGCCTTGATCAAGGTGCTAAACAAGATCATAACACCAGGGGTGTTACACACGTACTCCTCCATTGCTTCCATCGGGCCGTGTCGTGGGACACCGGGGCGAGAGCTGATGACAGCAAGTAGTCAATCTAGCTCTGCCTCCTGCAATGCATGCACTAGAGCCAGACTACAGTATGCTAGGGGTCGGTGTGGACGAGGAAGGGGCGTCCGCGCCTGCGCTGGGGTGCGGGCACCGCGGAGGCCCGCTCGCGGCTGCGAACACCGCCGAGCCCTAGCCGCGGTGTGCCGGCGGGCGAGCACCGCGAGGGGCCGGTGGCTGCAGGACCACATCGAGAGGGAGGGAGGGATGAGAGAGAGAGAGAGAGAGGCGCGCACGGCCGAAGGAGGAGAGGGGCGAGGAGGGGGGCTATCCACCGCCGAGGCCCGCCGGGCGTGCCGCCACGCTGGAGGGCGGTCACCGCGCGAGGCCGGCTGGTGCGCTGCCACATCGGGAGAGGGAGAGGGAGAGAGAGTGCACGAGCATGCGCGGGTGCGTCGCCGCCGGTCATGGAGAGAGGGAGAGATTTCTAGAGAGTTGGAGAGAGAGAGAGAGAGAGGTAGAGGAAGGGGAGAGAGTTTTGGAGAGATGGAGAGAGGAGAGGAAAGGGGGAGTAGGCAGTAGATATTTTGTTCCTATGAGCTAGAGGGGAAGAATGGATACCGTAACTTTAGGATCCAACGATTAAAATCTTTTACAGTGACATGGCGTGGGTCTCCTAGCACGGTGAACCTTAGGATTGTAGGGGCTAATTACCACCATTATTTTCATCTCGGCCAGCCACCATGCATTTTGCGCGGTAGTACACAAAAATCTATACCCTGTTCACGTGAACTTATTCACAAATACTTTTCAGTTATAGAACAGTATTTTCTCTCATAATATTTTAGCATATGCATCACCATAAGTTAAATTTCAGCATCAGCGAAACAGGGTGGTGCACATGGGTGCCACAGGCTGCCAGCAAAGCCAAAACAGGCGGACACACATCCTCTGTTGACCGTAACGTTCCAGCTTACCGTATTTATCCCCCCGAGAAGCTCGATGCTGAACGAGGCGTCCTCAAAGTCCTTTGTCGGCAATAAGATGATGCAAGGATAAGCAGCAGTTTTCAGTCAGTCCAAATGGCACTCTGCGCGCTACTGGCTCCGATCCACCACTACTGGCTATGCTCCACGACTAGCTGGGAGATCATCAGCGAGAGCTTAGCTGCGTGCATGCATGCGGTGTCAGGTAAAGTTGCCCACAGCGTCAAAGTTGTCAAATAAACAATCACCATTATTCTCCGTCAAGTACCAGAGGTGGTCATTGACGTGTCTACAGGAGCCTCGTGTCGGGCTTAGACGGTCAGCTACAGTTGTTTAGCTGCGCTAGTGCGACGTACTGGTACGCGTGCCGCTGTTAGTACATTCTTACTGGCCTCTTGTTGACAAATTACTCCATGGTTTTCCCCCCATCGATTGTACTAATTCCGAGTGGGCGGCCGGCCTAATAAACGTAATTCATCTTGAGTCAAAAATAGAAAGCGAAAACCATCCAGATCAGCTTACGCAAAAACCGACGGGGTGGCTCATCACGCGCGCGCCCCAGACGCTGCCCATCCCGGCATCCCGCAGTCGTCGCGAGCTAGGAATGTTCCAACTCTGTGAGTAGGATTACTGTACAAGAACCCTGTTGCGAGGGTCGCACTCACATATACTCGGTCTGTTCGCTTAATCGTAAATAATCGTAAATTTTCAGCTAGAACAGTATTTTTCTCTCACGCCAGTTTCAACCCCAACCGAACAGGCTGGCTATAGGTTGAGTTGGTGCTAGTAGCGTAGCCTGCTACAGCCTAGAGCTGCAGTCTTACCAACCATGGTCCCTGGTCCATGGGGGCGATCAGATTCAGACCATGCAACCCCACGGGTCGCAATACCGCGTGCACCTTGCACTTGCATTGCAGCCAGCAGCAGCGAAACAAAAAAACATGAAACGGAAATTAGGTTCCTGCACTGCGGTGCATGTAGTCTGCAGTGCAGCGGCATCGCATCTTGCTCTTTTTTTTTCGGAGTCAGAGATACCACTGGGGCCGGGCACAGTTACGGGGCGGGCCACCGCGGATCACGCGGAATGTCGGGCCTGGGGCCCAGGTGTCTGCACCCCCCTACCTCACCTAAGCTATCTGGCTAGTGGCTGCTACAAGCGTGTAGCCAAGTTCTCGACTTCTCATCATGCAAAGCTAGCTAGCTAGCCTGCCTGCTGCGTAATGTAGCCATACAGTAGCTGCTTAACCACTGTCCTCCAGCTCAAAGACGACGTGCACTGTACACACTAGACAAGACCAAAAGTGCGAATATTATATAGCTGTGGATCCTGCCGGGGTCAATCGCTGCGTGGACGTGCTCCAACATGCCGTGCAAGGATTCGGGCATCATTGACAATTATGCCTTGCTCTGCCCAGTACCGCAGTGCCCATATCATCTTCCTCCCCGGCCCGTTTTTTCAACTGCCAAAATCGTCGGCCTCGGCCCCATATGCGCGTGGGCTTGGGAACCTGCAGTGCAGGTCCCAAGTCATGACACGCCCAGCGGCCAGCGCATGGAACCCCTGGGCCCTTTGTCTTGTTCGTTGTTCCTTCTCCCCCTGCATGCAGGTGCCGTCCATTGGTTCTCTCACCCGCCGGCCGGCAGCGACTTGCTATGACGATCGAGAGCCAACGCGGCCAAGCTCACCATCATATGCCGGATCTGGGACTGGGAGTAGGTCAGGTTCAAATTTTGAAACAAAAACTGCAGGTGCTGTCTGCTACCTACAAGTCCTCGTACGTGAAAGTCCACGGTGCAAGCGATGAGTGACGACGACCGGCACCAAAACTGGTCGCCCTATTCCACACACCTGTTTATTTGCACTTTTCAATGCAAGGATTTGGTCTCCGAATTCAAACTTAATCCAGTGACGCACAGAACGGGAACTGTACAGAAGAGAGTAGTACGTGTTAATCCTCTCCTGCATTGCATGTGTTCTTTTTCTTGGGTTCTCACTCCTCATCTAGACACGAGGATCTCTCACTAGCCCAACAGCATGATTACGGCTACTGCGTGGACGGGTGCAACGAACCCAATCATGCCACTAATCTTACTACCACTTGCCCGCGCCTGTTGTCCGTCCAGCGTCCACGTCCCTCTCTCCCTCAGTGGCCTCAGCTGGGCTGTAGACACGGCCCCCGGTGTGCGGCCGTGCGGGTTTTCAGCGCACACGGGGGTACGTAGGAGTAGCTTTGTTGGGTGGACTGACTCGACGGACGTGCTGTCCGCTCGGGGCGAGCAGCGACTGCCTGTGCCTGCTAGCTCCCCGTGTCCGCTGGGCCACCGGCTGCTCGCCGGCGCATCGCACCCGAGACGACGGCGGCGCTCGGCACCCGCGCGGAAAATGGGTCTCGTGTTCGTTTCTTCGTTCATGCGCGCCGCTGCGGTGCGAGCCTGTGACTGCGTGGAGTTGGTGCAATCTGCAATGACGCGGCCTGTCTGTACCGACCAGAGGATGTTGTAATAATTATTGGCGCGGGCTGGCGTTGAACGTAGGAGGCGCTGGGAGGGGGTCCCGATTTGGTATCTGATGTGGGGGGTCGCTTTATTTGTAATCCGGGGTTTGAACTTCTCTACTTTGGGAGTGATACGTACAGTACTAACATGGCGCAGTTGTCAAAAGAGGGAAGACATGCTGGTGTTGTGTTGTAGTACTCCGTACTACTGTCTACTGTGGTGATGCTGAAAGTATCCACACGCTGCACTCAGACCTCAGACGAGGGAAGAGAGGTGAGGGCGAGCAATCATTTGCTCTGATTTTGTCCTCAGTAGCAACAGCAACTTGTCGGGTCTTTTAGATGTTTATTAAACTGCACAGTGAGCCTTTGCTGCATGTGTTCTGAAAAAGAAAACAGTACTCGATGGATCACAGGCGGCTGCTTATTAGCCACGTCTGATTTCTCTGAACGGTCCCGTTGGCCCACGCCACCGAGAACGGACCGAGCGAAAGTCAATGGAAGGCGCAAATCCGCATTTCATCCCCTTAGTCCTTGACCATCTCCAACGGTAGAGAGCCCATGTACGTACCAGGCCACCACCAGTAGTATAGCAGACCGATCTGCGACTGCACAGCCCAGACGCAACAAGGGCCTAGGCCGCGCGGCTACGCGGAGACCAGGCCAGGTGCCCCAGGCCCAGCGGCGGTCCCCCGGCTTCAGGACTCTTCCAGCGACCTCGGATTCAGGCGGCGACGCCTGTCGGCGAGCGCGCGCCGCGTGCCTGCCCGCGGTCTCTCGTCGTCTCCAGAAGATGCGCCCCGGATACTCGCCTTTCCCCGCTTCTTCTGCCTCCTTCCACCTCCTTCTCCCCACTCCGTGCCCCCTCGGATCGCGCGCGCACTGCAACTGTTGTTCTCCTCTCTGAAGAAGCGTCACATAGCACCGCCCGGAGATTCCCCGTCCCGTCGCCGTCGCCTGACCAAGTAAGTAATGAGTAATCCCCTGAGTCTCCTACACATCTTTACTTCGAACTGCCATTACGTTAGTTGGAGCAATGCTTTGTACCTTGCCATTCCATGTTAACTGCGCGCCCACATTCGGGGCCGCAAGATTTCGTGCTAGGCCACCATTGCGCGTTTGTGTTACATTTCCACTCGGAGCACACCGCGGTTAAATTGTGCGATCCTTTGGTGTGGATGCTGGCTTTCTGGTGTTAGCGGATCACCTTGCACTGAACATGGAACGGGGAAGGGGGAACTGAACGAGGCACGCAGTTTCAGAGACTTATGTGTATTCCAGTGACTGTGCGAATGGTCGAGGGAATTGATCGCCTTGGCTTCCTAATCGTCGCTTCCTTTTTGTTGCGAATTCACATCTGTGATTTATTCGGCACATTTACGGTCGTGTAGGAATTTAGTCGGGGAATGTGGTGCAATATGTCAGGATTGGTCCAAGATCACTATCTGAATATATATGTAGGTCGAATAACGTGACTGAGCTTGTATGGTGTACGATGGAAGCTTTGTGCCTTGCATCAGTTGTAGCCGGGCAGTACAAAGCTAAACCTGAAGTTCGGTGGCTTTCTTCGTATTAGCCATGTCTCCAAATGTCTTCATGCTGTAGCACTCAGCTATAAATGCCAAGATGTTACTTATACTTTCTGTCATGTCTCATTTCTGTTAACCTCGGTGTGCCACATAGCCGCATAGGGCTTCGTTCCATGCTGTTTGTTAACCTATTCACTTCTTTCACGTTGGTTTCTGTACATTTGCTGCCGTAGCTTTTGTGTTTTGCCGCTTGTTTCATATTCATAATAACTCAAGCTACGATTTTCCAGTCTCAAGCTTCTTTGTTCCAAAAAAAGAATTGTAGCAGCAATGTATATCTGATGCAATATTGTTTGTAGGATGGCTGAACAATTCTATACTGTGGCATCGGATAGTGAAACCACTGGGGAAGACAAATCACAGCCTTCATTACCTGATGTTGCTATTGGCATTGACATTGGGACTTCCAAATGCAGTGTTGCTGTTTGGAATGGCCACCAAGTTGAGCTCTTAAAGAATACCCGTAATCAGAAAGGGATGAGGTCATATGTCATGTTCAAAGATGATACTCTTTCAGCAGGAGTTACTGGAGGGGCAGCCAAGGAAAATGCACATGAGGAAAGAGACATCTTATCAGGAAGTGCCATATTCAACATGAAACGCCTGATAGGAAGAATGGACACTGATGAAGTGGTTCAAGCTAACAAGACCCTCCCATTTCTTGTGCAGACATTGGGTATCGGTGTGAGACCGTTTATCGCGGCACTCGTGAACAACATGTGGCGATCTACAACCCCGGAAGAGGTCCTTGCCATCTTTCTACTTGAATTGAAGGCCTTGGTGGAGATGCATCTTAAACATCCTGTGAGGAATGCTGTGCTTACCATACCAGTTGCATTCAGTCGATTTCAACAGACCAGGATTGAGAGAGCCTGTGCAATGGCTGGGCTGCATGTGTTGCGGTTGATGCCGGAACCAACTGCTGTGGCGCTTCTGTACGCTCAGCAGCAGCAGCAGCTTATGCATGACAATATGGGAAGCGGCATTGAGAAAATTGCTCTGATATTTAACATGGGTGCTGGGTACTGTGATGCAGCCGTGGCTGCCACAGCTGGAGGTGTTTCTCAGATAAGAGCATTATCAGGATGCACAACTGGTGGGGAGGATATACTTCAGAACATAATGCGCCATGTTCTTCCCAATTTTGACAGTTTGTATGCTGGCCAGACAGTGGATAGAATCCACTCGATGAGTTTACTGCGAATTGCAACTCAGGATGCAATTCACAAACTGGTTAACCAGGAAACTGTGGAGATCAATATAGATTTGGGGAATGGCCACAAAGTGTCCAAAGTCCTAGACCATTCAGAGTTTGAACAAGTCAACTGGGCAATTTTTGATAAGTGCGAAAAGATCATCAACCAGTGCTTGGTTGATGCCAAGTTAGTACCAGAGGACATCAATGATGTCGTATTGGTTGGAGGCTGTTCGAAGATCCCCAGAATCAGAAGCCTTGTCCTGGGTTTATGCAAGAAGGAGATCTCTTACAAGAATATAGATGCTCTAGAAGCTGCTGTTTCAGGTGCTGCACTGGAAGGAGCCATCGCTTCAGGAGTGAATGATTCTTCAGGGAGCTTGGATCTTCTCACAATCCAGGCAACTCCTATGAACCTGGGAATCCGTGCCTATGGTGATAGCTTCGCTGCAATCATTCCCAGGAACACGACAGTTCCAGCAAGAAGGGACATGCTGTTTACAACGACACACGACAACCAGACTGAAGCCCTAATTGCTGTGTATGAAGGAGAAGGGGAACGTGCTGAAGATAACCATCTGTTAGGATACTTCAAGATCACTGGAATACCAGCAGCCCCTAAGGGAACAGTTGAGATCAGTGTATGCATGGACATCGATGCTGCCAATGTCCTCAGGGTGTTTGCAGGGGTCGTCAAGCCTCAAGGCCCAGCCATTCCGCCCTTCATCGAGGTGAGGATGCCAACGCTAGACGATGGCCATGGCTGGTGTGGGCAAGCTCTGGCAAACATGTATGGGAAGACTCTCGACCTTGCTGTTCTTCCAAAGAAGCTGCAGCCATGATATGTGCCTTCCGTGGCCCGGTAAGTAGCTGGTGTGCGTTGTGCGTACGCGGTGGCTACTCACTGTTCGGTATTCACTGTGTTTATGGTCCCCTGTCCTTGTGTGGCCACTGTTTATATGCTGTTGGGCAGTCTACAGAACTGAACTACCAGTTTCATCCTTGTACAATAACGTGTCTCTCGTACATGTGAAATGAATGTTGCGCATGTTTGGACTTCATAGTTTGCTGCATTTGTTGAGTGCTGGTGTACAGAACGAAACTTTCAGTTTCATCCTTTGTTTTGTTAGTGCTGTATAAACTCGGGAGTGCGTGAGGATGGCTTGGGACAAGATATGTGTTGGAGATAGAGTAGCATGGAGAAGGGGAAAGAGGAGGTAGCCGGAGACAGAGCAGAGGATTGGGTTCGAATTATAGTTCATTCTCTTCATAGTTGAATTCAATACAGGGGCACGTACAACGGGTCTCTTCACCCCGTCTCTACGATGCCAGTTGAGTCTCCGTCGTCTCGTGAGGCGACGGGTCGAGCTCGTCGCCTAGGCCGAATCGTCAGCTCGAGTACGCTCGCTGTCGCCGACTTGAGGGCACGCGGATCCCGTGCACGCACGCGCGGGAACCTCGCCTTCGCCTTCGCCTTTGGTCGCGCCGGTGTCCGCTCGCCCCGTTGTTCACTGTCTGGACGCAGCGGCAGCATCCATCACCACCACTGACGGGGCAAGCACTCGGCGACGGCGACCTCCTGCATGGACGGATCTGGAGGATGTGGTGTTCCTGGCATCGGTCGCTCCTACTGAGTGACTTTTTGGGTCTGCTTCTGAATATTTGCTTTTTACCTAGGTACCTATTCACAACAGACCTGTGAACAGATCTGTTAAATTTCTCTGTTAAGCTTGCTGCTCTGTTAAGCTTTGGTGCCTATTAAATTTCTCTGATAAGCTTGCTGTCCTGTTAAGCTTTCCACCTGATTACTGAAACTATGTAAACAGGTATGTTGAATCTTGCTGTCATCTTTCCATATGCTGTTATCTGAAGGTTGCTGCACTCCCATGCGTAACTGCAGCACTAGAAAGTGTGAACCGCAGCACTAGCTAGTGTGAATATGTTTTCAGTGAATCTCTCCCCTTCCTGTGTAGCATCTGTTATCCTATCTGTTTGTTGCATAAATTTCAGTTAAGTTGCTGCCATGAATGTTTCTAAATTTTCAGTTAAGTTGACGCCATGAATATTTCTGTATTTTCAGTTAAGTTGATGCCATGAATGTTTCTGAATTTTCAATTCTGCAGGTACTGTGAACTTGATCCTATCTTCAGGTAGAGTAAGTGCCTGTGAGCACTGTGATGTTATTTGCTGCCATTTCTGAATCTTCAGTTAAGCTTACTGGTGTCTGTTAAGCCACTGGTTTCTGGATGTGCTGCCATTTTTCTAAAAACAGAGAGACTGAGGTCACTGGTATATAGCATCTGTTATCTGATTATTTCTAAAACTAACTCTTAGTGTGAATCGAGTATGTCTACCCTGTATGATCGTGTGGAGGTTAGCATGTGAGCTTTTAGTGTGAATCGAGCATGTCTACCCTGTATGGTCGTGTGCTAGTTACAGACTGCTCCCCTCCCTTCCACTTAGACAAAAAAATGTTACACTTATAAACTATATTGATGTTTTTTTTAAACATTGTGATCATGTGTGTTTTATCCGTTTTCTATCAACTAGCAACATGATGATATACAAAACAGTGTTTATGATTGATCTTAGCTACCTGCAAAGCATTAAAGAACGTGTAGACAGTGAAACACTGTCCATTGTACGAACTGTCTTTATAGCTACATGAATGCTATATTCGAGGCTGCTGTAGACCAGACCACCCCTGTCCTCGGGTTGTACATTGGCCTCGTTCGCTAGTCTAAAACTTGACTGAAACTGGCTGAAAAATACTGTTCCGATTAAATTGTTGTTCCAGTTAAAAAAAATCAAACATGCCGCGCGTGGGCGGTGCCAAGGCGTACTCGATCTCGCTTGGCTCACGCACTCAAAGTATTGACTCAATCAGGCCCGTAGACCTTGACGTACGACACTCACTGGCCTTGACGCTACGAGGCGTGGACCTGGGCCGCCTGGCAGATTCGGGCCCAACCACTCACTCCTTCAGCTAGCAGGTACCGTAGTGCTTGTTGAATATATTATGGGCTTGGCCCGTATAATATTTAATAAATCAAATAAAACTCTATGGTACGTAACATTAAACGTTGTATGGTTTAATACCATATAGTATTTTGACTGAACGTTGACTCAGCTTATATGGTTGGAAATTATTCATCTTAATTGAGAAGCTGAGAAAATGACAAAGGGATGCCCCGCGCGCGCGCCGCCAGCCGGGCCGTGGCCGTGGCAGGAGCGGGGGAGTGGGCATTTGGACTGACAGAGGACTTCGTATATATGGCTGCGACGGAAAAGGAAGAAAGACAGCGGAGAATCCCAGGAGACGAAAAGCGAAAGGGACTGCCGCAATCAGTTCGCCTCCACCATCACCACATCTCAGCAGCCCCATGGCTTTCCCGTCCCGTACCTCTGCGCGCACAGAGTAGCGGGAGAGTAGGTGCCTCCGGAACCCTCGTCCGCCTGAGAACCTTGCACAGGGTAAGCGACGATTAGGTTTTTGGGGAGCGATCCGTGACTGCTCGTCCACGTACATCTTCTTCCTAGAAGTGATCGCCCTCGAAACTCGTCTTCTTCCTGGTGATCGCTTGCGGAACACGTCTTCTTCCTGGTGATCCGTTCATAGGACTGCACTGTGAACACTGTCCTGCATCGACTGTGGTCCACAACTTCAAGCAACGCACTATATCGACTAGTGCGAATGGAGCCTCCGATGCCCTCGGCATGGGACCCTTCGCTGGGTACACTCTAATCTCTATGATTACCGTATTTTGTGTTCTTACTATATCCATCTGTATGTCATGTTTACATGATGTATCGTTCATTAGAGATATGCACATGCATATATATGTCGTCACGAACCTGCTGATGCTATATTTCTAGATTAAATTAACCATGAAAATGCCTAAATCTCTAACAATCCAAAAACCTAATCTTAGACAATTTTCTGTCAGTGGTTTTGTTGCTGCTTTGAAGCCAAATAATTTTAATGGCAAGAATTTTATGATATGGCGTGCCAAGATGGTATTGTGGTTGACTACAACGAACTGTTATCACACCACACAGGGAAAGCCTGAACAGTTTACTTCTGAGAAGGAACAAAAGTTTTTGGCTGCCGATAACCTGTTTTGAGGCGTCGTAATTAGTGCATTTCATCCTAAGTATGAGAAAAACTACATATCTTGCACATCAGACAAAGAGTTATGGGATGCTCTTGAGGCAAAGTTTGGAGTTTCTAATACTGGTAGTGAGTTGTACCTTATGGAGCAGCTGTATGACTATAAAATAGTTGAAAATCGTTTTATAGTCGAACATGCTCATGAGATATAGGCGCTAGCAAAGGAACTAGAACATTTCCCATGTTTGTTGCCCGACAAGTTTGTGGTCGACGATATAATCGCTAAGCTGCCACCTTTTTGGAGGGATTTTGCTACTTCTCTAAAACACAAGAGACAAGAGTTTAGCGTGGCTAAGTTTATTGGATCTCTTGATGTCAAGGAGAGGGCGAGAGCAAAAGACAACCGTAGAAAAGAAGTTGAGTCTTCCGCTGCCAATATGGTGCAGAAGAAAAACTCATTTGCATCCCGTAATAAAAAGAAAAAGAATATGCAAGAGAACAACAATGCAAAGCCTACGCAAACTACATAGTTTAAGAAAAAAAATAACAAGAAAGGTGGAGGTTGCTTTGTTTGCGGGAGTGATGAGCATTGGACAAGTGCGTGCCTAGACCGTAAATATAAGCAAGAAAATAAATTAGCAAACACGGTGATTAGCGAGACTGTAGGAGGAACATCTAGGTATGGTGATTCTTTAGCTTTTGTTCTTTCAGTTTGTCTTTCACCTGAGTGGTGGATGGACAGCGGTGCTAATATTCATGTGTGTGCTGATGTTTCTTTGTTTACTTCCTATCAAGCCGGCAGGACTAGAGCCTTGCTGATGGGAAACGGTTCGCATGCGTGTGTTCTTGGTCCTGGTATGGTCGTTCTGAAGTTTACTTCAAGAAAGACGGTGCTATTAAAAAACATGCAATATGTCCCTTCCATCAAGAAGAATCTTGTTAGCGGTTCTCAAATATGTCGCGATGGCTTTAAAATTATGCTTGAGTCCAATGAGTGTGTTGTGTTGAGAAATGGAACATTTATTGGAAAAAGGTTATGATTACGGAGGCTTGTTTCGCTTATCTTTGCTTGATGATGTGTGTAATAAAGTAGTGAACAATGTTAATATTTCGGATAAGTCAAATATATGACATTCACGACTTTGTCATATTAATTTTGGCTGTCTCACGCGGCTTGCAAATCTAAATTTAATACCAAAATTTAACTTAGTCAAAGATTCTAAGTGCTAGGTGTGTGTACAATCGAAGCAACTGCGCAAGCCTTGCAAGGTTGCTGAGGCGAGGAATTTGGCACCATTAAAACTCGTTCATTCTGATTTATGTGAAATGAATGGCGAATTGACTAAAGACGATAGACGATACTTCATGACATTTATAGATGATTGTACTAGATTTTGCTACGTGTATTTATTGAAAACTAAAGATGAAGCGTTGCATCATTTTAAAGTCTATAAAGCTGAGGTAGAAAATCAACTTGAGAAGAAAATCAAGCGTTTACGGTTCGATCATGGGGGAGAATATTTCTCAAATGAATTTTCTGAGTTTTGCGCGGTGCATGGAATTATTCATGAGAGGACGCCACCATACTCACCACAGTCCAATGGGATTGCAGAGAGAAAGAACCATAGTCTAACTGATTTGGTTAATGCCATGTTAGAGACTGCAGGACTATCTAAGGAATGGTGGGGTGAGACTATATTGACACCATGTCATATCCTAAATAGAGTGCCCACAAAGAACAAAGAAATTACACCATTCGAGGAATAGGAGAAAAAGAGATTAAATCTCTCTTACTTATGAACTTGGGATTGTTTGGCAAAAGTGAATGTGCCAATAAACAAAAAAACGAAAGCTTGACCAAAGACTGTTGATTGTGTTTTTCTTGGTTATGCTATTCACAGCGTGAGTTATAGATTTTTAATTATAAATTCTAGTGTTCTTGAGATGGTTGTTGATATAATCATAGAATCTAGAGACGCTATATTTTTTGAGAATGAGTTTCCCATGAAAAATGCACCTAGCAATATTGGTCACGAATTTATTATTCCCCATGAGCATGAAAATTTTACTCCGATAGAACAAACTGAGGAACCCTATATGCAAAATCCTGAGGAGGATGACACTATAGTCACTAGAAAAAGTAAGAGACAGATGACTGCAAAGTCTTTTGGTGATGACTATATTGTGTACTTTGTGGATGATACACCAACGACCATTGAAAGAAGCATATTTCTCTTCTGATGCTGACTTATGGAAGGAAACAGTACGGAGTAAGATGGATTATGTTATATCTAATGGAACTTGGGAAATAGTTGATCGTCTTTATGGGTGTAAGCCTATAGGGTGCAAATGGGTGTTCAAGAAAAAGCTTAGGCCTAATGGTACTATCGAGAGGTACAAGGCAAGGCTTGTGGCCAAGGGTTATACTCAAAAGGAAGATGAGGATTACTTTGATACTTATTCACTAGTTGCCCGATTGACCACAATTTGAGTTTTGCTTTCCCTAGCAGCCTCTTATGGTCTTATCGTTCATCAAATGGATGTTAAGACAACTTTTCTAAACGGAGAGTTAGAGGAGATCTATATGGATTAGCCAGATGGGTTTGTAGCAAATGGTCAAGAAGGTAAGGTGTGTAAATTATTAAAGTCATTATATGGCCTAAAATAAGCTCCTAAACAGTGGCATGAGAAGTTCGACAGAACTTTAACATTTGCTGGCTTTGTTATGAATAAAGTTGACAAATGTGTGTACTATCGGTATGGTGGGGGTGAAGGAGTTATTTTGTGCTTATATGTTGATGACATACTGATCTTTGGATCCAGCCTCAAAGTGATCGAGGAGATGAAGAAATTTTTATCTAAAAATTTTGAGATGAAAGATTTGGAAGAGGCTGATGTTATTCTTAATATCAAGCTTTTGAGAGAAGGTGATGGTGGGGTAACTCTGTTACAATCTCACTATGTGGAAAAGGTGCTGAGTCGCTTTGGGTTTAGTGATTATGAACATGCTCCTACACCTTATGACCCTAGTGTGCTATTGAGGAAAAATTGGAGAATAGCAAGGGACCAGTTGAGATATTTCTAGATCATTGGTTCAGTGCAACAAGGCCTGACATCTCATTTATTGTGTGCAAGCTGAGACAGTTTGTGTCAAACCCGAGAGATGATCACTGGCGTGCTCTTAAAAGAGTGATGCGCTATCTAAAGGGCACTATGAGCTATGGTATTTGTTATACTGGACACCCGAAGGTGTTGGAAGGCTATTGTGATGCCAGCTGGATCTCTGATGGTAATTAGCTTTATGCCATAAGTGGATATGTGTTTTTGCTTAGAGGTGGTGCTGTTTCTTGGAAGTCTTGCAAGCAGACTATCTTAACGAAGTCTACAATGGAAGTAGAACTCACAGCATTAGACACCGCTGGCTCTAAGGCTGAGTGGCTTTGTGATCTCCTTATGGATTTATCGGTTGTTGAAACCCATACCAGCTATTTCTATAAACTGTGATAACTAGACTATGATTACGAAGGTTAACAGTTCTAAGGATAACATGAAGTCCATAAGGCATGTTAAGAGACGACTAAAATCTGTCAGAAAATTGAGAAACTTCGGAGTAATAGCGTTGGACTATGTTCACACATCTAATAATCTAGCAGATCAGTTCACTAAGGGTCTGTCACGCATTGTGATAGAAAGTGCATCAAGAGAGCTAGGTTTAAGACCCACTTAAAATTTACTATAGTGGTAACCTATTCCATGTGATCAGAGATCCCGTGAAGTAGATTAGTGAAACAAGCTAGTAGTAAATTATGAGGAAAGATCCTTAGTAAGACTCATTTTTGATGCATATCTTTTCTTTCTGTAAGGCAGATTGGTTTTTACCTTAATGTGTTCTAAGTGGCTTACTAAAGCAAGGATGTTGTCCTATAGAACAACTTTTGAGGAGCACACCTATATGAGTCAAACTGCTAGTCACAGTCTATGAGATTTGGGTGATCTCTAAATACTCATGAAAGGCATTGGAGTATGACTTATATGCTTCAAAATAGAGGGGATGCCTCTTGCAGCCAAGTATCAGCTAAGGACTTTAGTGACATTCACCTCATACAAAACTGGCAATTCAAGGCTTAGTCCATTGTTCAGTTGTGACTGAGTAAAACTATTGCTCTAGATGGATATTTAACTTAACGGTCTCCATTGAAACACTGGTATATAAAAGAAATGTGGTTCTGAGACTACTTTGTTACAAACCCTAGAGTTTGGTGGGGATTGTTGAATATATTATGGGCTTGGCCCATATAATATTTAATAAATTGAATAAAACTCTATGGTACATAACATTAAATGTTGTATGGTTTAATATCATATGGGATTTTGACTGAATGTTGACTCAACTTATATGGTTGGAAATTATTCATCTTAATTGAGAAGCTGAGAAAAGGACAAAGGGGTGCCACATGCGTGCGTGCGCGCGCGGCCGGCGGCGGCGGCCAGGCCGGGCCGTGGCCATGGCCACGGCCTGCCTTTCTTCCTTTCCCATTGTAGACATATATCTGAAGTCCTCCGTCAGTCCAAATCTCTGGCTTCACTTCCTAGAGAAACCACATCTCAGCAGCCCCCCTGGCTTTCCTATCCTGTACCTCTGCGTACACGGAGTAGCGGGAGAGCAGGTGCCTTTGGAACCCTCGTCCGCCTGAGAACCTTACATGGGGTGAGTGACGATTAGGTTTTTGGGGAGTGATCCGCGACTACTCGTCCACGTATGTCTTCTTCCTGGTGGTGATCGCTCTCAGAACTCGTCTTCTTTCTAGTGATCGCTCGCGGAACACGTCTTCTTCCTGGTGATCCGTTTGTAGGACTACACTATGAACACCGTCCTACATTGACTGTGGTCCACGACTTCAAGCAACGCACTATGTCGACTAGTACGAATGGAGCCTCTGATGGCCTCAGCATGGGACCCTCCGTTGGGTATACTCTAATCTCTATGATTACCGTATTTTGTGTTCTTACTGTATCTATCTGTATGTCATGTCTACATGCTGTAGTGTTCATTAAAGATATACACATGCACATATATGTCGTCACGAACCTGCTGATGTTATATTTCTGGATTAAATTAACTATGAAAATGCCTAAATCTTTAACAGTGCTCTCCACTCCAAAAAAAGTACCGTAGTGCTCACATCCCTCCCCCCTTCAAGAGTTGTTTGACCCCAAACAACAACTCGAGAAAATTGTTGCTTTAGAGGAAAGAGATCTTCCCAAGCTGCTAGAGTAGCGGGCATGCCAGACCATTGAATCAACAGCGGAGTCTTAGTAGAGTTGCCATCGGCCACCATACGCCGTTGCAAGATGTGTTCAGGAACGCTCCCATGAAACGAAGAACCGGAAGTACTGAAGATACCTATTCTTGCTTGCCTACCATTTTATTAAGCTAGGAAATGTGAAAGACGGGATGCACTGAAGAAGACTTGGGCAATGGCAAACAATATGCGACTGCCAATCACCTAATACGGCTCAAAATACTTGAATGCGAGTTTTTGATTAGCTCTCGAAGCTAAGGAAGACCTGACATATGGCCGCATCTTGGCAAACACCCGATCTCCAACCAGAAATGAGCGTTCGGAGTGATGAGCATTAGCAAACTTGGTCATACGAGCATTAGCACGAGCCAAATGTTGACGTACCAAATCAGTCATAAGCTGACGGTCCTCCAACCAAGACTAAAGATCAGTAATAGGAGATGTATCAATAGCGAAGATACCAAAGTGGGTTGTTAGATAGACATACAACACCTCGAATGGGTAACGATTCAAGGCCAAATGGTGGCTGCAATTGTACCATCACTATGCCAAATGAAGCCAAATCACTCCACTAATACTAGTTCACTAGGCTAAACACTGGTTCATTCTCAATATTTCCTTGGTTAACTTCCGCCAGCCCATCAGCAAGGTCAACATTGCTGGACTTAATAGCATGGACCATGTATGTCTATGAGTATCCATAACTCTTGCGTTAGGAGGAGTCTTCATGTCATCAGTTTGTTCTGGCCCATTAGAGGACATCTCTAGCTATTTTAGAGTTTCACCCTACTAGAAAGCTTTAGTAAACTTTTCCTCCATAACTCATTGTCTACCCTTTAACCACATATACCTCCACCCCTAAACATGTACTTTGCTAGCAAAACATGTGTCACCCTTACTGCCTTTAGATGATTTAAATCATTGCAATCAATCCTTCAACAATTTTTGTATTCATCTCGCTTTTCCCAACTAAAAAATATTTCTCTTTTGGCACTCTCCTCGTAATGAAGAGACTTTTTAGTACTCTGCCATGCACATCTGCCCAACTTATAAGATAATCATTTTTGTACATATATGAAGAAAATGTGCATAGTCTAGGTCAATCACCATAAGAATTTTTTTAGCTTTATGGGTTAAACCACGTGCAGGAAATTCCTCTCTTAATAGCCTATGGAACTCACAAAAACATGGTTGCCATCAAGACTTTTGGCCATGAAAGTGCATCTAGCCCTTTAGTGGGTTTTGGATGATTGAATGACAACGTGATTAAAGGTCTAACCTATTTGCTAAGTGTGGGCAGGAAATAGGTTATCTCACATATATTTAATGAAAGCCAAAATTATGTATTGTTGAAAATAATCTAGTTTAAACACAAGACAACAATACAAATGTAATTCATATAAGGCCTATTTATTGTGGGATTTTGATAACTCATATGAAAGCAGGCATGTTGAAAAATAATTAATGAGACAAGAAGGATTGCATATGGAATGGTCACAAGCTTGCTATATGAAAGACAAGTATACAAATGAACTTAATGAATGATTCGACACCAAGTGTGACTAGATGGCTTGAGATGGTGAAAATAGCAAGGAAAAGACTTTGAGGTACCAAGCAAAGGTGAAGGGCAAGCGATGGCTCAACAGTCGAGGAATCTAGCTAAGGTGAAAAAGAAAGTACTTGCATTTAGTTGATGTACTAATCAAGCTTGATGGTCATATCGATGTGGAGAATCAAATCATTGTTGAAGAATGTTGTTTGAAGTGACTTGATACATTTGGAATAATTAACATTTGTTGAATGAAGTCAAGTCATGTGCTCAAGATGAATATGCTCAAGATGGAAATCAAAATAGATCATGTTGACACTCTAGTGGATGAAGATTGAAGATATCGGCATTGGTTTGAAGAAGATCAACTCGAAAGGTCTAAATTTGTTTTACATTTGAATTTGAGTTAATAGAAATATCGTACTATTAAGAGTGATGCAACATGATGATATATGATGTTTCATAAGTGCTCAAGCCTACCCATGAGAGTTTGAGAGAGAGACATCCAAAAATGCTAACTAGTGGTGCTGCACAGGGCATACTGGACATGTCTGGTATTTGTGTGAAGCATAAAATCTTCTCTGTGGTTTGGGTGTTTGAGTTTGTCGAAAGTCCCGACATGTGTCGGGAGTTCCAGGAGTCAGAAGTCCCAGCCAACGCTGAAAGTTTTGAATCTTTGCACTGACTAGAGCTAACTAACCAAGTCATACCAGCCGGTATGCCTACCGGACGCATTCGGTATTTGCCCAGTCACAACAATTCCTTCATTGTCTCAGCTTGGCTCGTCGGGAGTTCCAGGGATTGGGAGTTCCAACGATCGTTGGGAGTTCCAATGTCTCACGCGTCACTGACAAAGTGATCGTTGGGGCTAACGTGTCCGGTATTGCCCAACGGTCACATAACGACTAGTTTTTTAAAAGGACTATAAATACCTCTTAGCCTCCACCTTTGGAGGCTACTGGTTCTACTGACTCTCTCACACGTTTCTGAGCCTTGAGAACACTCTCCAACCCTCTCTTAGTGAGTGATTGATTCAATCTTGCAAAATCCATCTTGTGGGTTAAGAGAGATTCAAATTTGAGAGCAAGCCACCCTTGGGCACTTGTGAATATTGTCGATCTCATGATTTGCATTTGTTACTCTTGGACTCTTCGGTCCTAGACAGCTAGGCGTCACCAGAGAGCACCCATGACATTGTGGTGTGCCTCAAAAAGTTTGTAACGGTTCGATTCCACCGCCGTAAGGGAAGGAATCAGGCTAGTGAAAGGAGGAAAAAGGAGTTGGAAAAGACTCCAGCTAGAGTGGCCTTCGTGGTTCTCTAGGGCTGACCTTTGCTGGGTCGCTCGCAGTCCCCTCAACGGACAGTAGGTCTCGATGGAGGCCAAACTTTGGTAAAACATATAGTGTGCCTCGATCTCTCTTTTCATCGAGTACTTGTGATCCACTTGTGTTGCTTGAGCTTGTGAATAGGTTACTACGTGTGAAAGGAGAAATCAAAAGGATCAAGTTGAGAGCTGATCGGGCAGAACCTATGTATAACGGACGCGTCCGGTATTGATACCAAACACATCTGGTATTTGTGAACTCTGCTGTTTTTATTCAATCTCATTTCTAACCTTTGTGGTGCAGAGTTTTAGCTCCTAGATACCTTACACATACCTTGTTTACTCTGTTAGCTAACTCGTGAGGGGTTTATTTCTCTGATTAGGAGTTTCCAACACTAACCGTTTCCACATTTTCAAGGGTTGAATTTTTAGAAACGCCTATTCACTCCCTCTAGGCGTCATCCTCGGTCCTTTCAGACCAAAAACTGCATTAGACATCACATTATTATTATCATCATCATTAGTAGTAGCCATTTCTAAATCTTTTAAGAAGTCTCCCAAATCTAGCAAGAATATGAGAAAAGCGCTCGAGGGCAGACATACTTGCACACCAAATACTTGAAAAAAGTAAACAAATTGTTGGTCCTAGAGCAAACATAAGAGAGCTGGGAATGGAGGGAGTGAAAGAATATCAAATGAATGAAGGGCCAAGCTCCTCCTCCACCTTCCCAGTCTTCCCCTTTTATAAGGGAGATGGGAGGTTATGTTTTCATTATTTCCCCTAGTGTGGCTTGCATTTACAAAAGTCTCTAGGGATTACAAATAGGCCCTAAACATTATCCCAAAAGCCCCTAGGCTATGTAATTTGGCACCAAGAACACCAATGGGGGTCCCTAACATACGATACACCCCCAACAATAGCCCCTCGACTCCCTAAAAAACAATAGCCCCTTGGTTTTGCTCGGAAGCACAAGACCCAATATCTAAATTTAACTAAAGTGTGGCCCAATTACAACTTAGACCCAGGACACAACTCCCGTTTATACCGAGATAGTCTAGGGATGATTTTATCTTGGCTAGTCTTCGGTGACAACCCTTGCTCGAACCTCCATGACCCTATCTTTGGCATCTTGATGCTTCATATGGCCTTGAGCCCTCGATGCCTTCTTTTCATAATTGATCCTTCACTAAAGACATTGATGTAGTCGAAGTAGGCAAAGTAGTCAATGTAGACGATGCAATTGTAGATGGTCATGACATGTCTTCAAGCTTTCACTCACAGGCGCTAGGCAAGGCTTTCATCTTATGGTCGATTGCTTGTCCAATGCAATCCGTCCGCTCTCCAAAGCATGGCGGTCTCTGCCCGCTCTCCATCCCCTCCACGTCACCAAAGGATGGCGCCCCCACCCATCTGCCTCCTCATGGAAGCATGGCGCCCCAACCCCTACCCCTTCTCCTCCTCCTCCTCCTCCTCCTACGACGACACTACCTACCAAATCCATGGCAGCAATAGGTCCTCCTCCTCCCTCTTCTCATGGGCGTACCATGTGGACCTCTGCAAGAAGGCGATGCCTACCGAATCCATGGCAGAAGAGGGTTCCATCCTCCCCTCTTCGGTAGGCGGCAACAACCACGGCTTCAAATCTGGCGCCATCCCCACTTCCTTATCCTCGTCGCCTCGGCTTTAGACCTGGCACCGTCTCGACATCGTCGCCATGGGTACAGATCCAACAGCGTCCCCCACATCCCACTGGCAACCAGTGGTTGCACTAGCTTATTGATTGATGGAAGAAGGGGGATGGCTATCACCCTTAACCACCTGTAGGTTGTCGGTGTGCTTGTAGGTAGGCAACCAGAAGATCCAACAAGCACTCACCACCACATGTGTAGTACTCATCCCTTTCGCTTTTTTTTGCTAGACATCCCTCTGTTTAGTAACAATGAAAACATGCATGAATTTGATAGATCAAAGCCTTACCCCTCAAATCTCCTTTCCCCTCTCTCAACCCACAAAGGTGAAGAACAAACCACTATAGAGAAAGGGAGCTTGAGACACCCTTTTGGGCTGAAATGGGCACATCGTAGAAGGTCCACCAAAGTTGCAGTTTATATCACAAATAAGTCACTAGACACCTAAGCAACATTTTTCATAATGTAAATGCTCAAATGAGCCTCCAAAATGGTGTCAACGGAAGATGCAATTAACATCACACGAAGGGTAGGAAAAAATAGGTCACACTAACATACGGGGTAAAACCCATGAAATGTTATCCCTAGCGGTCCTCGTCAGGATAGTGAGATGCCAATGATCATGACTGCATGTTGACGACCGGCGACGAGCATGCTGCATGCACATACTGCCATACTGGCTCTCCCTTTCTTTGCTGTAGGAATGAACGAACGTCATCATGTGGCCGACAACTATGCACGTGCCGTCATATTACTCCTCGCTGCTGCAGGTCACGTAAAATGCTCGCCCTGTTCGTTTGGGCTTGTTTGGCTTATAAGCTATGGTTGAAAGTACTTTTGGTTGATTTGGTGTGAGAGAAAAATACTATTCGTTGGCTGATAAGCCATTGCTTATAAGCCAAATACGACCAAGCGAACATGCTGCATATATGAGGTGACGTGTAACGGCTACGACATAGCATAGCAGTGGCCAATGGGCAGGCCTGCTTAGCTAGCGAGCGAGTACGGACCACAACGTGCAGCGTGGTAGCAGTACCGGTGCACGTAAGGATCATGGGCGGCTAACGCATCATCGCCGGTCGACTAGTGCTCACGCCCTCTCGGATCGCTACCAGCAATCGGGAGAGGATCTAGATTCTAGACGCCACCTTTCTCTCAGTCTCCCATTATCTTCGTTGACACGAGGCCGGAGTCGTGAGCCACCTGCTTCGAGCTGTAGGCTGTAGCATCACATTCAGAGAGCAGTTGCAGATCCCTTTTTGACGATTGACGATCAGACGCCGTGCCAGCCGAGTCGTCGCGCAAGAGTTTTTGCTTCGTTGATCCTTCAAAAAAAAAGAGTTTTTGCTTCGTTGCTGACGATCGCCCCGGCTCCAGAATTCAACCACCCTCCGATCTACACAATCTCGTGCTGCTCGCTCAGACACCTCGTCCTCGACTTTTTTTTTTCGGCAAAGCGGCGTGCATGCATGCGGTGGTGAATCCGTCCCCTCCCCTGCATGCACCTGTGCGTACACCTGTGACCTGTGCGGTAACAGGTTAATAACAGCTTCTTCGACGAAGAAATGGACGTGCCAAGGGAAGAGAGAGAGGAATAGGAATAGCGCGTCTACGTTAACCGGGCGGCGAGTCAAGGCGAACCTGGACCGGAGCAGCAGCAGTTTGCGACCTGCGCCTTGTTTAGATCACCTCCAAATTCCAAGTTTTTTTCACTCTCTTTTCATCATATTAATTTTTAGCTACTTGCATGGAGCATTAAATGTAGGTAAAAAAATAACTAATTGCACAGTTTAGTTCGAAATCACGAGATGAATCTTTTGAGCTTAGTTGGTCCACGATTGAACAATATTTACCAAATAAGACGAAAGTGCTACTATTCATCGTGGCCCTGCCTGATGGCGATAGAACCGCACGCGGAAACTGACGCCTGGAGTTGAAACGCAGATACCGGCCGTTAGGAAATTCCAACACGGAAAACCGCCGCTGCTCTGCTCATACGTGTACTGATGACAGGACCCGAGAACTGTGCACTATTCTTTTTTTCTACTCTACGCAGGAACTGCATACTAGTTGACCTGCTGCAAGATTGCGCATGCGTAGGGTGTCGAGATTTTCCTGTCACGGGCCGGGGTACTGACTTGCGTGCAGAATGCTGGCGATTTCTAGTGCACCCAAGTGTCGATCGAGAGGTCACTCGTGAGGTATACTGAATTAATTTCTGCAGCAACAAAATTGCTAGTGCATGGGTCAAACGTTATGTACGGTGCACCTAGTCCGGCTCCGGCAAGGAGTTCGATCAGCCGAGAAGGCCAACTGAGGGCGGCATCTTAGATCTTACGCCGCGCGCTGCTTCTTCCCACACGCCGGGAATTTTGTTTCTTTCGGCGTGTGAACGTTGCCAGATCGTTTCTTCTGTGACGTGCGGCCGTATTGTCAGTTTATCACGGTTCGACTACTTCTACCTAGCTGGTGTATTTTTTTGGATTTGCATTCTCCAGTGATCTGATGATAAGACTCATTGACTGTATGATCCGTGTGGTACCGTGGCAGCATCACGGAGAGAACGTGCACGTATAAAATTGCGGTGGCGGTTCAGATTCTCTAACTTACGGAAGGTAAGTCACCGGTGACTTGTCCCATGCCTGATGCCCTCCATTCCACATCAAACGGCTGACAGTAGAAAGCAACTTTTCCACCACAATAACAAAGCCCAGCACCGGCGATTCTGGCCCAATATGGCCGCACGCGGTTGGCTGCCCTCGCCCATGCGCGGAATTTTTTTTGGCAGAATTTTTTTTGACGGAAATGAAAGATTTTTTTAATCGTTTCATTGAAAATCCGAAACTAGATGCTTTGCTCCCCTACAAGTTTATGTCTTATAAATTTCTGAACTTACGTACGTGTCCAATACCTGACATAGAAAAAAAAACTTTGGGTGCGTACATGATATTTTACGTGGCCATTTTACGTGTTCAATATATATGACAGCTTATATTTTATTAGAAGAACCTCTCAATTATGTAACATAGTTTTAATCGAGTCAGCATAACACACATACTCAATTATGTAACATGTTAATAACATGTATATTTTAGATCGTCGACGTTCATGTTCGATTATGTAACATGTTAGCGCGTAATATGTTTTAGATCGTTGACGTTCATGATTCAGTTAATTTGTTAATTAGATGTTTATATTTTTTTATGTATATAGCATATTTTTTAAAAACTGAGTATGTGAATTAAAAAT
The DNA here is from genome assembly GCF_019320115.1 of Miscanthus floridulus. Classification (NCBI taxonomy): domain Eukaryota; kingdom Viridiplantae; phylum Streptophyta; class Magnoliopsida; order Poales; family Poaceae; genus Miscanthus; species Miscanthus floridulus. The sequence continues at coordinate 162,021,408 of NC_089581.1, forward strand.
AGATGTTTGAATTTGCATTCAAGATATACTTCCTCATGTCCTGTAATGTAGTGCATTTTAGGAATTTTAAGACATATTAAGAGAGAACATAAAAGACACATGTACCCTCAATTTATTTCCTAATCAGACGCTATCATCAACATGATTAATGGAGATTGGTTGATAAATGAAAAGTATTTAATGCAAAATTGGTGTTTGTCCTCTAGAATGCATTATATTTGAGGATAAATTTTGAATGCTAGAATGTACTATATTACCGGACGGATGGAGTATGCTTTATCAGTTAGTTTAGTAGGATAATATATTTATGCACAGTCACAGAATGGAAAAGGAAAGGCGAGAACAAGAAAAGGTGCGGCAAGCAAGGCGCTGATTAGGAGGATTTGACAATATCTCGTTTTCTTTTCATAGATTAATTAATATAATTATTTCAAAAAATCTATAAAAAATCAACGGATTAATTTATTTGAGGTACTACCTCCTAGTAAGTAAAGAGAGTACCATAGTATTGCTCATTAAAAATACTTAGTAAAATGTCCGTTTAATTCTGCTATGAAAATACTTAGTAAAACTATATGTTATTTCTCTGTTTCATATATAATTGATCCCAAGTTGGGCTATATTTGGGCTAGAACCACAGCTAGGCTTTGCTATTTGGGGTGAAAAAGTTGCTTCTTCTATCAGCCATTGGATGTGAAATGGAGGGCATCGGGTTTGGAGTAAGTCACCGGTGACTTGCCTTCAGTAAGTTAGAGAATCTGACCAGTCGTTAATTACCTTCCACGGCTGTGTCGTTCCTTTCTCATGGAATAAGCTAAGAATAATCCAGCTGCGGCAACTGATTTTCTTTTTGTTAGAATTAGCTCTGAATGTGAGGGAAGACACCTTGGGCCCTGTTTGTTTCGCTGAAATTATACTGATTTGTTGTGAGAGAAAAACGCTATTCGTTCGATATACTGCTAAGTAATGCCGAAAAATAGCACGCTTGCCTTTTCTAAAGCAGAAGGCCACATGTTTCACAACCAATACTCTGATTAAGTCATCCACGTATCAAAGAACTCATGTATGGATCATATATACCGACTCAACAATATGACATATAATCTGAACATACAACTCAATCACCCTTGAACAAGAATAACCAGTAGCAACTAATATGATGAGCAATTGCCAGAAATGTCAAAATAGATACGAAAAACAAAGACGAGACACTAAACGTGTACTATGTGAAAACCCTTGTAGAGATATGTCTGTTAGGTTGATCTCCACCAATTTGGCTAAATGGTCAATTGGGCCCTTGATCCGCGTCCTGATCGAGGGGCGCCCAACCGTTCTTCTGGCTGATGGCCCCCGTCGCGCAGCGCAATAAATAGGAGGTGGAGGCTGGGGCTCGAGTCATGAGGTTCACCGCAGCCGTCAGCGCCCCACCATGTCCTAGCCCTAGTCTGATCTAGAAGGACGCGCTGTAAGCGACGGGAAGCGTCATCGCCTTCGCCGCCGCCACTGGACTGCGCCACCACGTTGCTGCTACCTCGTTGGCGGTGCCATGGCCATGACTGCCTTTTGGTGAGGTATATTAGCAAGTCCCCTTATCTAAGTTATGTTTTTACCCACCGATCTACGCCTAGATTGTCCTATAAGTACTTTCAGACACTTCAATGGTACAAGAGCCCAGGTTGCTAGTGGGTAGATCCAGTTTGGGGTAGAAAACCAAAAAGAAATCAAGAAAGAAGTGATCCAAATCGGATCAGAAACCCCAACCCCAACCCCAACCCCAACCCCAACCCCAACAGAGAGGTCGGCGAGGGGAGGGACCTACCTAGGATCTTCCTCACCGCCGATGGTACCGCCATCGTGCAGGAAGACTACGCGCGCTGGAAGAGAGCCGCCGACTCGCTGGAACTCTGTGGCGTCGCATACAAGAGCGCAGGATAGAATAGAAGGGAGGAGTGAGAAAAGAAGAGGAAGGGGAGCCGGACTTGCTCCGGCGGTTGTCTTCCTCACCATCACTGATGGCCACCGCAGCTAGTTCGAGTCTGGGGTAGAAAGGTGAAAGAAATTAGAAGGAGCTCAAAGATTTTTAAGTTTTTCCCAAACCCTAACCCTAGATCATAGAACGGAGAGGAGGAAGGGACCTACCTAGGTTCTTTCCATGCCGTTGCAACCACCGTCGCGCGGGAAGAAGGACCCGTCGTCGCCTCGTCGGTACACGGGAAGACGACCGAGCCGCGCTCGTCGCCGTGCGCGCGAGCCCTGGCCGAGGGCACCACTACAAGCCCGCTCGACAGCAGCGCACTCACCCTCGGGCGAACACGCACACCGGCAAGGGGGCCTATGACGCCGCCGGCCTTCTCTTGTCCGACAGCCTTGGGTCACCGTCGCTACTGCGCCGCGCGCTGAGCACTGAGGAGAGAAGAGGGAGGGAGAGCGAATGCGGTTAGGGTTTCGGGGAGAGCTGGCCACGAGCGTTTTTTATCTGCCGAGATGGTCGAACAACCGTCCGATTGCGATCGACGGTGCAGAGCGAGTCAGGCCGGATTCGGCCCAGGCTGGTGAGAGAAATCCCGGCCTAGGCCCAGGTTACGGCTTGGGCACGGGGGAGGCACCACGCTCGCGTGCACAGGCGCTGCTGGGCCGTGCGCTACTGCTGCGTTGCTAGGCCACACGCTGCTGCTGAGTACTGGGCCGCGCGCTGCTGCTGCGTGTTGGGCCACGCGTGAGCGCCTGAAGGGTCGGGGCGAATGCACAGTAAAGGTTATAAATTTGTTTATTTATTTTCAGAAGCGAATTTTGACGAATTTTGATTGGTTTTTCATCTCTATTCAATTTTGAACCAATGGAATAAATTGTTCAGAGAGTAGATGAGTACAATAAGATGCTTCTGAAAAGTAGATAAAGAATTTTTTTATGTTTCCGCTGCAAAGTTTAATGTTTATTATCTTCTAATTAAATTCGAATCAATGGAAGAATTTAATTTAAATACCAGTTATATTTATTAAATTATGATTACGTTTATCCTTTAATTAAATTAGAACCAACGAGAAAATTTAAAATAGAGTAGTCTGTTTTATTTAAGTCAGATTATGGTATTGTCATTTTCTGACCAACGTTGATGATGACAATATTATAACGAGTTCAAGTTTGAGGTTTAAATCTTTGAAAAATTTTACACCAACATGGTCTATTTTTTAGAGAGTAGATAAAGACCAAGAAATACTCCTGAACTAATAGAATGTATTTTATTATCGTGTTTCCGCTGAAATGAAGTTGATTATCTTCTAATTAAATTCGAACCAACGAAAGAATTTAATTTTAAAGAATAGTTATATGTATTTGAAGTTGATTTATGAGTTTTATGCATTAATTCTATTTTCTGTCTAATGGTGATGTAGAATTGATGCAGGAGCACCTTATTTATTTAACCGACGAATTCACTCGGCTGCATACCAACGGGCTGCAATACTGGGCTATGTGAATGAAAAAGGCTTGAATCAAGCCAGTTCAGGACCGTTTTTGTTAGTTTATTAATTTTTTGATTAAATTGGGACCAATGAAAGGATTTAATTAAAAAATAAAGTATAAGTGAATGTTTTAGTCGTCATGACTAAGTTTTGTATAGATTTATCCCGCATGGGGAGAAGTTTTGACATAGTACTTATGCTAGTCAATCTTGCATGACGAAAGAAGTTTTGTGATGATTCACATGTTTTGTATCCCGCATAGCGAGAGAAGTTTGGATAGCTCTTATGTTGTCCTAGTATTGACCATGACACAATAGAAATGCATCATCATGGTCAATACTTACCAAAAGATAAGAAAAGATACAAGCATGACTTAAAGTACTGCTAATAAAAGACCTTGTTGAGTCATTGAAGTGAAATAAGAAAAGTGTACTCCTAAACGGATCAAGAAATAACTTTGTTTACATGACATAATCATGTCAATGAAGTAAGTTATAAGTGTCACCTTGTTCATAAGTTTTTTTTCTGAAAAGTTCTCAAAATTATGGCAGTAAAGTTCATGCCATATTTTGAGGGAGAGAATATTAAGATCAATTAAGAAAAATACTCTTCATTAAGAGTGAGATAAAGATTAATTAAGATAAAACCATTGGAGGAGTACAACGGTCACAACAATGATACCCCTAAGCAGAGAAATAGCTAAATTCCTGGATATTTTTAAGTTCCGACAGAAAGATAGCGTAGTCAGCCTCCAAGATGTTAAGGTGGTGCTTAAAGCGCCATATGAGATTTTAACAGATTAAACCTAAAATAAAATATTTGAAGATACACCACCTTTAAAAAAGATGGAAAGATATGGGGAGCATGGTATGTAGTGGTATGTAGAGATCTATGATTTGAAGAGAAGCGAGACTGCGTGCCCACTTTAGTGATTTAAAACAACGAATTTCTCGATACCTGTTGATGTTGTATGACTTATACAAGAACTGTCGTTGGCTCTTCAAAGAAGATGAATAATGTAAACAAGGATCTTGTGATACAGGAGCATATAGAATCAATTGCTAAATAGCACTAAAGAGCAACAATAGCCCCATATGAAAGTGCTAGTAGCTGAGACCCCATAAGGTCTCAAAGAATTAGTAAACCAGTTTTCTGATAACTATGAAGTCTATGTTAGTAAATAAATTCAAATGGAAGGTGGTCCCACCTCATTTCAAGAAGCCATAAGAAACGTTTACTCGTTTAAATGGCAAAAAGCTATGGAAGTTGAAATAAATTCGATGAATACCAATGCTGTTTGGGACTTAGAAGAAATTCCTAATGGAGCCAAAACAGTAGGCTATAAAAGGGTCTACAACACAAAATATGACTCAAAAGGAATGTAGAAAGATATAAAGCACAACTTGTAGGAAAAGGCTTTATGCAAAGAGAATGAATAGATTACAATGAGAGTTTTCTCTCCAATCTCATGCAAAGATTCTTTTAGAATCATAATGGTGTTATTGACATATTACGATTTAGAGTTACATCAGATGGATGTAAAGACGACATTCCTCAATAGGGATTTATATGAAAACGTTTACATGGCACAACCTAAAGGTTTTATCGTGAAAGAAAAAGAACGTATGGGATGTCGCCTGTAGAAATCTATTTATGGGTTAAAATAAGTCACAAGATAGTAGTATTTAAAGTTGATGAAACAATGAGAAAATTTGGGTTTTAAAGAAAATGAAAAGGACAATAGCGTTTATGCGAAGTTCAAGAATGGAAAATTTATTTTCCACATCATGTGAATAGATGACATTCTACTCACTAGTAGTGATGTTAATCTGTCATTGGAGAAGAAGAAGTTTTGTCCTCAAGTTTCAATGTGAATGATCTTGGTGAAGCGTCATTGGTTTTAGGAATCAAAATTCATCGAGATAGAAGAAAATAAGGTATTAGGACTATCGCAAAGGCATGCTTAGAAAAGATTTTAAAGAAATAAAATATGCATGCGAGTAAACCTACGCCTGCTCCTATAGTCAAGGGTAATAGATTTGGGAACTTTAAGTGTTACAGGAACCGATATGAGATCGATCAAATAAACATGGTTTCATATGCTTCAGCTATTGAAAAGCTTGATGAGTGTACAAGTACAAGTAAGAACTTTCCCTGATGTAGTTTACGTATCCGGGATATTTTGACAGAAATCCAGTCCAGATATAGATCACTGGAATAGAGTTGAGAATGTTATGTAATTTTGTAAAGTATCATAGGCCTCATGCTGAGTAAAAAAGAACAAGTACTCTCAAATAGTTAATGGTATAAATGTTAAGTCTTGGCGAGATGTGTAGTGAAATCCACAGTAGTTGCTAACACTCGCAGTTGGAGTATTATTGTGGAAAAGCTCCAAAAAACAAATGTGGTGTCATCAGTGATGCACACCATAGTATAGCTTGACATGAGGCTTAAAGAACAGACAAAAGGAGGTTAAAGGGAATTTGTACCCGAATTTAACAATGGTAGACAACAATAATAACCATTTAAAATAAGTTAACTCCTAAGACAACAGGTCAAGTGTGTTGCCGAACACATTGACACTAAGTTATATGTTATAAAGGAGAAAATCCTGAATTATTTTAAAAGCATTGAGCACATAAGTACCGGGTAAGTACTTGCGGATCCGCTTACCAAAGGCTTACCACCCAGTGCGTTCAGAGAACACACAATCGACATGGGTTTACGGAAAAGCCTTTGATTTCTGGATATTAAGGACCTAGTTGAGTATCTGTTTCAAAACAGAGAGGTACATTGTAGCTGTTAAATCTAATGGCAACTGACCGTGACGATAAGGCACACTCTATGCACTGATCTGTGATGGAATGGAAAAAAGAAAAAGGAAGTTAAGTTTAAGTCATAAGGTGAGATCAAGGGGAAGAATGTTATGTTGATCTCCATCAATTTGGCCAAACGGTCAATTAGGCCCTTGATCCGCGCTCTGATCGGGGGCGTCCAGCCATTCTTCTGGCTGATGGGCCTCCGTCGCGCAGCGCAATAAATAGGAGGGGGGGCTGGAGCTCGAGTCATGAGGTTCACCGTAGCCGCCAGTGTCCCACCATGTCCTAGCCTAGTCTGATCTAGAAGGGCGCGCTGTAAGCGACGCGATGCGCCATCGCCATCGCCTTCGCCGCCTCCACCGGACCGCGCCTCCACGTCGTTGCTACCTCGGCGATGGCGCCATGGCCGCGACTGTCTTTTGATGGGGTATATCAGCAAGTCCCCTTATCTAAGTTATGTTTTTACCTATTGATCTACGCTTAGATAGTCTAGAAGTACTTTTAGATACTTCAATGTTGTGACTAGCAAAAGTTACACTTGGGAGCAACAGTTAAGTTAGGAAAGCTCACAAATTCCGCTCTTGTAATTGCTGGTTTTGGCACCCCTCAAACACTTTCCCCGTCTGCTCCCTCACACGTACCTGCACGACGGAGGAAGCCTTTGTTTACGAGCTGAAATGACGATTTTCAAAAGGAGTGCATAACACGTTTTCAAAATAAGACTCAAATGACGATGCCAATAGGAGCCGCATGTGCACCGTGTATTAACCACCAAAAATGATGCACATATACTGAAATTTGGAGCTGTACTTTAACACATCAATATATAGTAGGTGGCATGTGTAAGGCGTGTGGAGTGACATCGTTGACCTTAATCCAATTATAGTCGTTGACATGAGAATTCGAAGCCGCGGTGAATCACCCGACTGGATTTGTAGCGGGTGGGAATCCTTTTAAATTTTTGAGTCTAATAATTGTCAGCATACTTAAAATCGCGTGCAGAACGTATTAGACGATTTTGTGATCGGAGAAAGTACCTGATACTGGTGCCCGGACCACATACTCTATACTCGTCAGTACTGCAACTTCTGACCTGCAAGATTCTGCGTAACATTGGTGAATGGTGGCCACGTGTAGGTGTAGCGCGCCCAGGTGTCAGTGTCACTCGTCAGCTGGGCGTGGGTTCCGATGGCGCCAGAGCCACAGCCTCCTGCGGGCTTCAGGCTTCAGCTCATTGCGCCAGTTGACAAAGTCATCTAGCCCGGCGAGGAGTTCGTCAGCCAGCCTGAGCGTCACGCATCGAGCGATCCCAGAACGCTGGGACTAATTTTTTTTGGCGTGTGTGTGAACGTCGCCAAAATATTTCTTGCGATGTGCGGCCGCATCAGGCATCACGGGGCTGGATTTGGTTTTTGAGTGTTCACTCAAGCGATACGTACGGTTTGTTGACTGTTAGAAACGTGCGAAAAAACTACTAGTAAGTAATTTGGAAAAAGAAAAGGATGAAAGGACGATGCAAATCCAACTTCGCATCGTGAAGCCAATTGGAGAGCAACTGTCCGGCCGGCCGGCCGTTAGCTTATAGCACACATGTTTGCACGGCTGTGTGTGTTTCCTTTCTCATGGATTAAGCATATGCCTAATATATAACCTTTTTAATTAAGTACAATCTGTTCAATCGCTGTTTTTTAAAAGAATATGATTTGCTCTTGGAAGATACTACATATATGTTCCTTGTGTTGTGTCCTTCAACTTCAGTTCTAATAACTAGATAAGATCTTCATAAAATCACATAAAGAAAAGAACACTGATTAAACTCAACACTTGACCTGGCTGTTCTGGGGAAGGGTGAGGAAACACGGCTACTTTCCTGCGGGAAAAACGGCTACGTTGACGTCTACTCCCTTCTGTCTACTCCCTCCCTGACGAGGCTTCGTTTCAGGAGTTTCATGTAGCCTTCGAGCTGCCGCTATCATCGTCAATACGGGAGGTCATGCAGTTCTATTTCCAGGTAGGAAGCAGCGGGCCTCTAGCACTACTACAGATAGGTTTTGTATGGACGACTCATGGGTATTTATAGGGGCGGTTTGGCCAGTTGCCTCAACCAAAGCGTGGCTACAAATCACCGATTTGTAGAGATGGTTCCCATACCGTCTCTACAAATCGATTTGTAGAGGCGGTTGGTGTTATAAGCCGTCCCTATAAATCGATTTGTAGGGGCGGCTGTAGTACTAGCCGCCCCCAATAATACTTGTTTGTAGGAGGCGGTTCAGTTTAAAACCGCCCCTACAGTATATTTTTTCATAAAAAAATTCAAATTTATAATTTAAATTCGACCAGAACACACACATATATATATATAATTTAAATCTGATCAGAACATATATAATTCAAATTTGACCACAAGCACAAGAGCACAAGATGTTGGTACTGAGGATTTCTACTTAAGTGAACGTTACAAGTATGTATACAAACATATAAGCTAGTGATGATTGTCGATATGTATACGTCTTGATACATGCTGCAACTCCTCTATGTACGGTGTACCAAGAAATGTGCCACTACTCAATGTAGTGATTGCATCTAACACCTTTAGAGCATTAGACTTTCAGACTGCAATATATTATTTTAGAGCATCCCCTGGGGCCTTATGATGTATTGATGTCTCTCATTAATATTAAGAGCTTATGATCTAAATAAAATATTGTAAGAAAATCTTAGAACAGGAGGTAATGAATGATATAAGAGATATTATTATTCAGATCATGACTTGCTAAATATACAGATTAGTATAATTCAGATCAAGACTTGCTAAAAATTTAGATTGCAGCCTAATATATGAGATAGTATATATAAGTGGGGTCTGTTCGGCTGGTATTAAAGCCGACTAATAAGCCGGCTGAAACTATTTTGTTGTGAGAGAAAAATACTATAGATTATAGCTGATAAGCCGACTGATAAGTTCAAGCGAACAGGCCCCAAATATGCTGAAAATTCAGACTGTAACTAAAACAATAAGAAAGTACTTGCTGTTAATTTAACATAAAATAGAAAATCATAAAGACAACATCAAATTGTTAACTAGCAGAACAAGCAGTGTCAACTAGCAAAACAAATACACTTATTAATCATATTTTGGACCTCTATCAATCATGTTTCTTCCAAGACTTAAAAATATACTTATCGAACTGGTATATTGGTTCTTCTAGAATCCTAGTACACTAGAATTTGTCATGCCAAGGTACAAAGTCAAAAGAAATTTAGGTATCTGAATATAAGGGTATTCCATAGTGAAAAGTATTTTGCATATGCAAGACATCAGGTAAGGTGAGAAGTATGAATAAAAAGAAGCAAGTAAAAAAAGAATACCAATGGCTCTTGACAAGTTTAAAGTCCCATTTACACGCCCCATTTGAATGTAACCCCCTGCACTTTGTATCCTTTCTCTCTCTGCCTCAAGCTCTGGTTTTTGGTCTCTTGACAAATTGTATGCCTGTGTTACGTGGAAGAAGTATAGAAATGAGACGATCACACATAAACTTTATGTCAAAATATACCATAGTCTTTGCACTTTGTTCTCTTTAATTAATGCAATTACCAGTAGGGCGTAACCACTCCTGTCTTCCTGCAAAAGGAGTAACAACTGACCTGACCATTCCTTGAGATGACACAGCGGGAGTCACCAGCATTTGCCACAACGAGTTACCTATTTCTGACTAATGCTACACAGGCTATACTCCCACAATTTGGCCCAGTAAAATCAGAGTGCGGTCCCTGATAAAAGAAATTTCTATAAGACTACCTGGGTGGATGGAATGTTCATTTTCATCAAAAGAACTAGCAACAAAGAGAAATGCCAAAAATTGCCTTCCAGCATAACAAGAAGAGGCTCTAGTTCAGGAAAATTGGAAGTCATTCTTCAAGAGTTACCATTATTAGGCAACACAACCATCAATTTTAGGTGCTGCTCCCTCCATTTCAAATCATAAGGCGTTTTGGCTTTTCTAGATACGTAGCTTTTGCTATGTACTTAGATATACACTATGTCTAGATACATAACAAAAGTAATGTATCTAGAAAAACCAAAATGACTTATAGTTTGGAACGAAGGGAATACAAGAATAAACTTCCTTCTTATGCATAGATATCCTTTTCAATAGTTAACATTGTTAGGCAACGCAGGTATCAATTTTAAATGTTAAAAGAACAAATTTCCTTCTTACACATATCCTTTTATGTCTTAAACCATGAGTGTTGCACGTCTACTCAAGAACCACAAGTCTACTCTTACACAAGTTTCTGCCATGAAAGATTTTAGCAAAAAAAATAAAAGAGAAGAAATAAACTTTATTAATAATAATCTAGTGATGCAACACTTTCAGAAAGAAATCCAATGCCTGTGCCAAATTAATTGAAAAAAGGCAGATGGCAAGCTCTCCTAGACATAGGACAATGAGTATAGAATTATGGATCCATACCAGTTCCACATTTACCTCCTCAAAAGCCTAATCTTTATTTGAGAAAGTGTTAGTAAACATTGTTCACAAATTTATATATCACTCATAGTTTTATGAACTATATGAGAGACATGTTGATTTATGAACAATGTTTATTATCACTTTGTCAGATGAAGAAATAACCAAAATAAAAGTTATAGATCTTGATGAGTTATACATCTTTGGTATTCATTCCTTTTTCAGCTGAAATCATTTGGTGTTTCAAAATCTTGTTAGAACTTATTATTTTTTTAAATTTGAAAAATTTGAATTGCTCAAACTTTGTCAAACGAAAAGAATGACCAAATCAACACAATAACTTCATAGGGCATGATTTTAGAAAATTTTAGAAAAAAAACATCACATTTGGAGTTAGTATGAGGGAGAAAGACTAGCTACAAATTTTACCCAGAGATTAAAAAGAAAAATCACAATTGTTCATGATGATCAATGATGAACAAGTGTGATTTCTCTTTTTAATCTATGGCTGAAACTTGTAACTAATTTTTCTCTGTCATACTAACTCTAAACGTGATGGTTTTTTTCCTAAAATTTTCTAAAATCATGCTCTATCATTTTAGTCTGGTCATCTATCTTTTTCACTAATTTTGGATAATTTAAATTTTGAATTTTAGAAAATAACAACTTCAAACCTGATTTTCAACCACTAAATGATTTCAGCTGTAAAGGTGATGAATATAAAAGTTGTTGAACACATCACTATGTATAATTTTTATTTTGATTATTTTTTCATTTGACAAAATTTAAACAGCTTAAAATTTGAATTTCAATAAATGACAAATTCAAACAAGATTTTGAAACATTAAATGATTTCAACTACAAAAGTCATGAACATAAAAGTTGTTGAACTCATCACTATCTATAACTTTTATTTTGGTCACTTCTTCATCAAACAAAGTGTTAGTAAACATTGTTCATAAATTCGCATATCACTCATAGTTTCATAAACTATACGAGAGACATGTTATTTATGAATAATATTTACTATCACTTTGTCAAATGAAGAAATAATCAAAATAAAAATTGTATATCTTGATGAGTCATACATCTTTGGTATTCATCACTTTTTTAGCTGAAATCATTTGATGTTTTAAAATCTTGTTAGAACTTGTTATTTTTTTAAATTTGAAAATTTAAATTGCTTAAACTTTGTCAAACGAAAAGAATGATCAAATCAATACAGTAACTTGATAGGGCATGATTTTAGAAAATTTTAGGGAAAAAATCATCACATTTGGAGTTAGTATGAGGGATAAATATTAGTTACAAATTTTACCCAGAAATTAAAAAAATTACAACTGTTCATGATGATCAATGATGAACAAGTGTGATTTCTCTTTTTAATCTATGACTGAAATTTGTACCTAGTTTCTCTCTCATACTAACTCTAAATGTGATGGGTTTTTTTTCTAACATTTTCTAAAATCATACTCTATCATTTTAGTCTGGTCATCTATTTTTGTCACTGATTTTGGACAATTCAAATTTTGAATTTCAGAAAATAACAACTTTAAACCCAATTTTCAACCACTAAATGATTTTATCTGTAAAGGTGATAAATATAAAAGTTGTTGAACACATCACTATCTACAACTTTTATTTTGATCATCTTTTCATTTGACAAAATTTGAACAGTTTAAATTTTAAATTTCAATAAATGACAACTTCAAACAAGATTTTAAAACCTTAAATGATTTTAACTATAAAAGTCATGAACATAAAAGTTGTTGAACTCATTACTATCTACAACTTTTTATTGTGGTCACTTCTTCATCTGGTAAAATACTAGTAAACATTATTCATAAATTCACATATCACTCATAGTTTTATGAATTATACGAGAGACATTTTGATTTATGAACAATGTTTACTATCACTTTGTGAGATGAAGAAATAACCAAAATAAAAGTTGTATATCTTGATGAATTATACATCTTTGGTATTCATCACTTTTTCAGCTGAAACCGTTTGGTGTTTCAAAATCTTGTTAGAACTTATCATTTTTTAAATTTAAAAATTTAAATCGCTTAAAGTTTGTCAAACGAAAAGAATGACCAAATCAATACAGTAACTTGATAGGGCATGATTTTAGAAAATTTTAAGAAAAAAATCAGCATATTTGGAGTTAGTATGAGGGAGAAAGACTAGTTACAAATTTTACCCAGAGATTAAAAAGAAAAAACACAACTGTTCATGATGATCAATGATGAACAAGTGTGATTTCTCTTTTGAATCTGTGGCTGAAACTTGTAACTAGTTTTTCTCCCTCATACTAACTCCAAATGTGATGGTTTTTTTTTCTAAAATTTTCTAAAATCATTTTCTATCATTTTAGTCTGGTCATCTATCTTATTCACTAATTTTGGACAACTCAAATTTTAAATTTCAGAAAATGACAACTTCAAACCTTATTTTCAACTACTAAATGATTTTAGCTGTAAAGCTGATGAATATAAAAGTTGTTGAACACATCACTATTTACAACTTTTATTTTGGTCATCTTTTCATTTAACAAAACTTGAACAGTTCAAATTTTGAATTTCAATAAATGGCAACATCAAACAAGATTTTGAAACCTTAAATGATTTCAAGTACAAAAGTCGTCAACATAAAAGTTATTGAACTCATCACTATCTACAACTTTTATTTTGCTCACTTCTTCATCTAACAAAGTGTTAGTAAATATTATTCACAAATTCACATATCACTCTTATTTTCATAAACTATACGAGAGACATGTTGATTTGTGAATAATATTTACTATCACTTTGTCAGATGAAGAAATAACTAAAATAAAAGTTGTATATCTTGATGAGTTATATATCTTTGGTATTCATCACTTTTTCAGCTGAAATCATTTGGTGTTTCAAAATCTTATTAGAACTTATCATTTTTTAAATTTGAAAATTTGAATTGCTCAAACTTTGTTAAACGAAAAGAATGACCAAATCAACACAGTAACTTGATAGGGCATGATTCTAGAAAATTTTAGGAAAAATCATCACATTTGAAGTTAGTATCAGAAAGAAAGACTAGTTGTAAATTTTAACTAGAGATTAAAAAGAAAAATCATAATTGTTCATGATGATCAATGATGAACAAGTGTGATTTGTAGGGATGGCTAGTGATTGAGCTGCCCCTATAAATTGCAACACCGGGGACGGCTGGTGAGTGAGCCGCCCCTACAAATCGACCCATTTGTAGGAGCGGCTCGTATCATCAGTCGCCCCTATTGTGCCATTTGTAGGGACGGCTGGTCTCGTGGGTCCCGAGCATGCCCACTGTAGGGGCAGCTCTATCACCAGCCGCCCCTACAAAAAAATTATTTCGTTGCTACAAACGTTTTTTTAGTAGTGTAGGTCCGTTCGCGCCGCCTAGGCGTTACCCTTATTAGGTCATAAAATTTGGTCGCAAAATTACATCACAATGTAATATCGAAAAGGAATTGGTTCGATAGGTCAGTCATAGGCCGTGATGTTGGCTTCTCGCCGGCATCGATTAAAACTTCTTTCCTCTTAATGAAAACAGGTCTAAACTGATCGCGAAAAAACTTAGATTTGTCCAATTACATATAAAAAATATATAGATAGTTATGACATCAAACAAGTATCATTAGATTTGTCATGAGATCTATTCATAATAAATTTATTTGGCCTAAAAAACATTAATAGTTTTACCTATATATTTAGTCAAACTTTGGACACGGAAACAAAAAATGCACCTAAAATTGTATTCTTTCGGGACAGAGGTAGAATATGAAAATATTAATATTTATGGTGCATAATTACTACTATTAGATGAATCATTGAATATATTTTTATAATAAATTTATTCAGAGATAAAATAAGCTAATGTTTTCTATAAATTTAGTCGAATTTAAGAAATTTTGACCAGTACGAACTTAAAAAGAATATGTTTGAGACGGAGAGAGAGAGTACATCAGTGCCGAGGACACGTCTTCTCTTTCTTGAAAAAAAAAACATACTCCGTATTTGAGTACAAAAGTCTACTAGAAGATGGAGACCCTAGGTAATTCAGCCGACTAGGAGTCAATTTCTTGCGCCGATACTGATTTTCAAGCGGACCACCATCCCCACGTGAGGTATAATTTTCCTCCAATCGCTCATCAAGTCAAGGTCCTCCATTCACACGGCGACGCGAATTCACCGATCGAGCAGGAGCAGCAGTGGCAAAGTACGATCGCACTCGCAGCGGTTGCAGTCTGGAGCCACCCCGGACCAGGATGTACTAGGGGCTGACTCATGGGCCCACTTGGAATTGTCAAAAGGGGCGGCGCCCTATCCAAAATTTCCAAACTGCTACCTCTACTTCTTCTCTAGTTTGCCAAAAGGAACCACGGCACGGGAGGGATCAAAAGAGTTTGGAATGGATATATAAGCAGTTTTTTCTTTGAAAAGTCACCGTGTCCCGGGCATGCTGGGAGTCTCGGAAATCAGGCCCCTGGGCCGCGCATGGAGCCGTCGTTGACTAGCCTAGTAGCCAGCCACGGCAAGGCCAGCGAGCCGGACTCCGGTGGGGCCGGGGCCGACTCACAGAGCTGACGTGGCGGCATCCGGCCGGTCGGATCGGTTTGAAATTTCCCCGAGGAGCCGGGCTTCCCTCTCTCTATATAAGTATATATACGGACCAGAGGCTGGGCGTCTTCTACCCATCTCCCTCTGCTCCGGCCTCACCGTTTCACTGGGCGAGGTTGCCTGCAGTGCTGCTCCGACTTCTATTCGACGGGAGCACCAGAGGTTAGGTTTGCTTCATCAGGGAGCCAAGATGCCGGCCGGAGGGTTCTCGGTGTCGGCGCCGTCCGGCGTCGAGTTCGAGGCCAAGATCACGCCGATTGTCATCATCTCCTGCATCATGGCGGCCACCGGTGGTTTGATGTTCGGCTACGACGTCGGCATCTCAGGTAACGCCGCCGGCGAGCGAGCTTCTCATTTCATCCATCTTTTTTTGATCTTTTCCGTTCCATGCATGTGTCTGTACTCTGTAGTCTGTACCTATCAACTCTCGTGTGCTGGCTCCAGAGAATCATGCGAAATTCTTCTTCATCACCAGAGGACGGATTTACATACGTATTTGCATGGATAGGGTACTGTATGCATGGATCATTGTTGTGTGAGCTTGTTCGTCTTCTTCGTTCTGAACACAAGCGGATAAGCACAGACTTCAAACCAAATTAATACGGGGTTTTACTGTGGCCATTAAACACGTCCCATTAATTAACGGCAGACTCGAAGATTTTCCAGCTTTGCTTCACCTTCCGATCCATTCTGAATATTTTCCTTTTTTAAAAAAAAGAGTTATTTTCCTTTATTGATTATTGTTCCCAAAAAATAAAAATAAAACAAGCGGGGATACCCATCACTCCATCACTATTAGTTTGTACAAATATCGTGCTGTGTGAGCTAGCCACCTGCTTTGACAGACTGGTAATGAGTCAACGCATGTGAAGAGAAATGCAGCACGTCTGATGAGACACATAGCTTTCTTTCGAAATTAAATTTGTGTGGTATTTTTAATTTGTTGAGCGTCGATAAATAGTTGCCCAAAAAAGAACCCACCACTCATGCGTGGAAGTTGGAGCAGTGGCTTACAACAATTTCCTTTCTTGTTTTCAAGATACTGCAAACACAAATTCTTGGTTTTTTATTCTCACGCAACACAAAGGTTTCTGTTGGAAACCTGAAGCCGTTTTTAGTACTAGATGTTCAAACCCGATGAGATTATTTCGTGCAACTGATGGTTCATATTATATGTTGTATATTCACAACAGCAGATGCCTCCAATAAGTTGTATGCACATGCACAAATTAAACAGGAACACAAGAGAATATTGTATATATTTATCTTCATGATTACGAAACTAGTAGTAGTTGTGTTACAAAGGTCAAATTAATTAAACGGTGGTACTAGATGCAGTATGATGCAAAGCATCCACCTCAGTGAAACAAAAACGTACTTGTATACTCGCTTCCTTTTCACGAGTAAGTTAGCATGCATTTTTTTTATGTATCCTACTACATACACAAAGAAAAAAATGTTGCCACAACTTTAGTCAACCACTTGAACCAACGCTTTCATAGCACGTTTTCACTGGCCATGAATATTGCACTTAAATGCCATGAGCCATCACTAAGCATCTTGGAAAATAAAAAAATTGTTTTCTATGTGTACGTGTACCACACCTTTTATTCAGACCAATTTGTAAAAAGAAACGATACAATCGCTCTAGTGTTATATATTTTAAATAAATAAAAAGACGTGAGAAATAAAATGTCACGAACAATTATTGCATATAATAGGCGGGGTTACGTCGATGGACGACTTCCTGGGCAAGTTCTTCCCGGCGGTGCTGCGGAAGAAGCAGGAGGACAAGGAGAGCAACTACTGCAAGTACGACAACCAGGGCCTGCAGCTGTTCACGTCGTCGCTCTACCTCGCCGGGCTGACGGCCACCTTCTTCGCCTCCTACACCACGCGCCGCCTCGGCCGGCGCCTCACCATGCTCGTCGCCGGGGTCTTCTTCCTCGTGGGGGTCATCTTCAACGGCGCCGCCCAGGACCTCGCCATGCTCATCGTCGGCAGGATCCTGCTCGGCTGCGGCGTCGGCTTCGCCAACCAGGTACGTACCACAACTTGCTAGTGTGATGCGATCGATGGAGTACGTAGCCCACTCGTTTAGTGTAAAAAAGTATTGGCAGCAACGTATTTCGCGTCAAACCAGTGGGCGAGTTGAGGATTTCTTGTTTTTTTATAGCACGCGCGCGGGGGCATTTGCTTTTCTACATCCGCGACAAGGACGTGGGTGTATTTTAGTCACCGTCCTTGGTCGATTCAAGCATCTCGGCGATTCTCTAGTCGTCTCGCTTAAAATTGTGCACGCCTGGCAAGTTCACTGCACCTGTGCACCCAGCGTATTTTTTATACGCGTGATGGCACTTCTAATCGTCTAGCAGCTGTACACTATTATTTTATTTAGGAGTATGTATAACGACATGATGGGCCCGCCATACGTATTTCCCGGAATTTTAGGTGAAACGAGTAGAGGTATACTTGAATTGTTGGTATACCCTGAACCCAGATGGCCATCACCCCGATCGCTTAATCGTTTCTGTGGCTTATAAGCTGGCTGTTGTTGTTTTGTTTTGAGAGAAAAAACACTGCAAAAGGGATGCATATGAACGTGGACACCTGGGCATCGGTGACGGTGCCGAGTCTCGTGTATGACTTGTGTTTACGTTTGGTTGGCAGCAACGGGGTGATAATCCTTCCTTTCAAGTTTCAAGATTCCTCACTGCAGGATCTAGCTAGCAGTTTACCATTGCTAATAAAGAAACTTGGACCAATGACCAGATGATATGTGTGCATTGTGATTGTCGTTTTTTCTTCTTCTTTTTTTAATAAAAAAACTAATGCTTGGCTGGGAGAATTTTGGTTTTTACTGGTAGTGACACTAGTGCTACATAATCGTTTGTTGCTGCTTCTACGTTGCTACCTGCTCGATCTTTAGCTGTCCCAGTTGCCATCAACAGAAACGACGGAGGAATCTGCAACATTAAGCAAGCCATGTTAATTGACTCTAGGACTAGTAGCCATGTTAATAGACCACACGGGCCACGAGCTGCGATGCATGCAGTAACTAGTACCAGTAGTCCAGCGGGCAATTACCTGCACAGCCTTACTGGCGGGCTGCTAGAGACCTGTGCCCTGTTCACTTGGCTTAGAGCATGGCTAATAAGCTAGCCGACTGTCGGCTGAGAGATTGTGCCATGTCACATATAGTAAGTAATACAGCTTGCACATATAATGGACTAGCTATCTAGATCGGCTGTAAGGAATATTTAAGTATTTATTGTTTGTATGCCCGGCGTATGGGATCAGGGAGAGAGGTAGACGAAGGCTGGCTGCGGACTTCTTTTGTCTCGGTACCTGCGTTTTAGCCCGGTGAAGAACTAAGCGCCCGCCTAACTCTCTCTCTCATTTTCTCTCTCCGCCAACTCAGACTTTTATGACGTGGACAGGCATTCAGCCGGCTGAGTAAGCATTACTATACTTGCTCTTATAAGCCGTATTTTTTTCAGTCAACGAATAGTATTTTTCTCTCACAACAAATCAGTCAACAATGCTTTCAGCCATGACTTAACAGCCAAACGAACAGGGCGAGCATACTTTGCTCGGAGTCTTCTGCTCTCGTTCCTGTCAGGCTACTACGTGGTTTGGCTGCGTCTGCAGCCACAACCACCAGATTCCTGAGGTCTTCCGGGGCTCCCGAATCAGCTTTCGTGCGCGGACTAAACATTGGCAGCAAGATGCTTATCGCCTACCGCTGGATTATTGCAAATCATTCATGCGCGTGTTCAGTCCAAGCCAACGTATAGGACATGCACAGCGCAGTTACTAAGACAGGGTTCATGTGGTAAGTTTATTCATTCAGCAGCTTTCAGGGAAAACAAATGAGGCCTGCGATCAGCAGACGACGGAGGGGGACAGATATTTGTAGACATGGCATGCTGTTACAGATTAGTATATCTGAATACGGGCGTTTAGGTTTCAACGCTTCAACTGCTACGGTCGGAAATATCTGCAGGGTGTATGCACGGGTGCACCAGCCGCTCTGACACTAGTTTCGGTCGTTTGTACACATCTTCAGGGGATGGGTGATGGTCATGCCATTAATATTTTGAGACCTGTAGACTAGTTTTTTCTTACACTTTAGACTATTGTTTGAGACTTTAGACTAGAACTGGTGTGCATCTCCATTGATTGAATGATATGTTTGGCTGAACCGCTGAACCCAAGTTGATGGTTCTCATTCCCTGTTAGCAAAGAAGAAACAACAGAACAAACGACCCAATTTTTTTTTCTTTTGAAAAATATAAGCCCAATGGGCATCTTCTGAAGACAACTCGGCCCAATGGGAATCGATGAGGCCGCGACTGTTCTTGCTCGGCCGTATCGGTGTGGTACTGGGCCTGTCAAAAACTAGTTGCAGAACTGGACGATAGTCGAGACATTCTTATCACAATTGACGATAACTTTGCCGTGCCATTCGTTCCGTGCAGGCGGTTCCCCTGTTCCTGTCTGAGATCGCGCCGACGAGGATCCGCGGCGGGCTCAACATCCTGTTCCAGCTCAACGTCACCATCGGCATCCTCTTCGCCAACCTCGTCAACTACGGCACCTCCAAGATCCACCCGTGGGGATGGAGGCTGTCGCTGTCGCTGGCGGGCATCCCGGCGGTGCTGCTCACCCTGGGCGCGCTCTTCGTGACGGACACGCCCAACAGCCTCATCGAACGCGGACGCCTGGAGGAGGGCAAGGCCGTGCTCAAGAAGATCCGGGGCACCGACAACGTGGAGCCGGAGTTCAACGAGATCGTGGAGGCGAGCCGCGTGGCGCAGGAGGTGAAGCACCCGTTCCGCAACCTCCTCCAGCGCCGCAACCGCCCGCAGCTCGTCATCGCCGTCCTCCTCCAGATCTTCCAGCAGTTCACGGGGATCAACGCCATCATGTTCTACGCGCCCGTGCTGTTCAACACGCTGGGGTTCAAGAGCGACGCGTCGCTCTACTCGGCGGTCATCACGGGCGCCGTCAACGTGCTCTCCACGCTCGTGTCCGTCTACTCCGTCGACCGCGTCGGCCGCCGGATGCTGCTTCTGGAGGCCGGCGTGCAGATGTTCCTGTCGCAGGTGGCCATCGCCGTCGTGCTGGGCATCAAGGTCACCGACCACTCCGACAGCCTGGGCCACGGCTGGGCCATCGTGGTCGTCGTCATGGTCTGCACCTTCGTCTCCTCCTTCGCCTGGTCGTGGGGGCCCCTGGGCTGGCTCATCCCCAGCGAGACCTTCCCGCTGGAGACGAGGTCGGCGGGGCAGAGCGTCACCGTCTGCGTCAACCTGCTCTTCACCTTCGTCATCGCGCAGGCCTTCCTCTCCATGCTCTGCCACCTCAAGTACGCCATCTTCGTCTTCTTCTCCGCCTGGGTACTCGTCATGTCGCTCTTCGTCCTCTTCTTCCTGCCGGAGACCAAGAACGTGCCCATCGAGGAGATGACCGAAAGGGTGTGGAAGCAGCATTGGTTCTGGAAGCGCTACATGGACGACGACAACCACCACATCGTCAACGGCAAGATCACCGCCAACAATGGCGCCTCCGTTTAACTAGTCCATCTGATCTGTTGATGCATCAGACTTCAGACTTGAGGAGAGTATATCCGACCGCCGACAGCGTACTACAGTACTACTACTGCTGAAGGAATTTATGAGCACAGTGTTCACTTATTATATGCGATGCAAAAAGGCAATTGGTAGTGCTGCAACCTGCAACTGCAATGGCAATGCCGCCTTGTTGTTCGTTTTACAGGAGCCAAGTGTTTCGGCTAAAGTCCATGCTCATCTTTGATTTGTATCTTTCAACTTTCGAGCATAGTTTACACGGATTGTAATCTCATCCATGCCTGATCCTCGACACCTACATGCGTACTAGTAGTAGAACCTTGTACTAAGCCGATCTTGTGAATGTAACGGTGCCATTCCCCACTCCCCAGTGACCTCTATTTTTCAGCGCAGCTATGAGTCAAGCCCAACACAGAAACCGTTTCTGATACAACACCACACGAAAACTAAACTTTCAGGCATGTTCAGATTGCCCGGTTAGCTAAAAATTGGAGCAGGATACACGTGTGAATTTTGTTCGTTAGATGCAGAGGGGCTACACGTTCCTTGCCGCCGTAGAGCATACATCAGCATGCAATGGAATTAATAAGCTCATCGACCAAGGCCGTAACTTTTGCTGCTCTCCCTTTTTCCTTGTTCCATTCTTATAAATATTTGGTGAAAGATTGCGTGAATGCATTCGGTTGTTACTTGTTTAAGTGTTTGGGTATCATATGCTTTTGTTTCCCTCGATCCCTTTCGATGTCTTTGCAAGCTGCCGCTAGCTCTTGGTGTGGTGGCGATTTCATCTTGCTGCGCGGGCCGGCTCGTGACAGGGAAATATGGGAAAGAGGCCGGGAATTGTATTGACAAAGCTGGCGGACGAATCACGTTCAAGCAGGGGCCTTTAGACGACCTCTTTTTTCATTTCACGCAGCCATGGAGCCTGAGCTTAGCAAGTTGGCAGCCCTGGAGAGAAACCTGCAGGAATCCAAGACCAACCGTCGATGCTGCTGTGGGCGTCTGCTGTGTTTTGCAAAAGAAGAGAGAACAATAAGGTGCCCAAATGGTAGCCTCCATCATAAAAAAGATAGAGCGAAGCGAGGGCTCATCCAGGGCAGCCTGCGGTCATGTGTCTGCAACAGCTCCGCGTAGGAGGAAGGTTTCCACACTTTTTCAAGCTAAGGCCTCAAGCTCTGTAGCTGTGCCTACAACTGTGCTGATAGCAACGCTTAAGGGATACACGGGCAGGCCTGCCTAACAAGTGTATACAGGTGAAGAGTGGAACATAAAAGTAACTTTGTGACATCACAATTGAACTTATCTCCGAGGCCTCTTGCATCTAGCCATAGCTAATGCATAAACTTGTCTGGGGATGCCTACTTTCTCATCTGTGTCAAGAAATCAGCCGGCGGTCTTCCAGTTCCGCTTGCTCCAAATGCTGAGAACCCAGCTCCTTGATTACCACCATAGGATCCGAATCCACCACCTTCAAACCAACCAAATTATGATAGTTGCCAAAAACAGGCTGTTGGCACCAGACAAAACAGAAAAAATTGCCACTGTAAATTTATTCTTTTGGTAGCCCAAACTGCTTATAAGTTGGTAAACACATAAGATCTTAGTGCCAAGTATTTCTGTGGCATCAAAGAACGGTAAGACAATAATTCAGCTCCAAAGCACCAAAGATTGTATTCCCTCGGTTCCAAATGATAAATCGTTTTGGCTTTTCTAGGTACATAGCTATTGCTTTGCACCGAGATAGCAAAAGCTATGTACCTAGAAAAGCTAAAAACGACTTATAATTTGAAAAAGATGGAGTATCTGACATGACAACAATTACTTGCAGACAACAAACCTAATATCTGACTATTTGAGTTAGAGCATGTCTCAGCAGATGGTAATGCAGATTGATCAATAATTAGTACACTTAACATTTAAGACTACAAACTGATTGAAATGGGTTTATGGATTACTGCTTGAAAAAATTGTCTGTGAGACTTAAAATCAATACATAGTATTCCTAAAGCTAAAGATCAAATACTTTACACAGATTTTTTCAGGACAGCCGAAATGAGTAAACCTATTCGGACCTGATCAGTGATAATTGCTGACAAGGGAGAGCACAAAAATTCTTTGTAAGCCTAATCACTGCCAGAAACTGGGTGTTTACCGAGTGCTAAAATATTTGCCGAGTGCATTCTATCGGGCACTCGGTAAAGAAGCTATTTGTCCAGTGCTGTCACAAAAACACTCGGCAAAATAATTGCACTCAGCAAAAGAGGCAACAAATACTCGGTGAAAGGTCCTAATGGCTAGAGGGGGGTGAATAGTCTATTAAAAATTTCTACAACTAGACAATTATGAGGCGAAGTAAGTGTTGCGCTAGCCTACTAAAAAATACAAGCCACCTACCTCAATTCTAGTTTCTATTGTTTATAACCACATAATGACTATGGCACTACGCTAAGTTAGTGTGCTCTCAAAGGCTAACTAAAGAGCCACACTAGCCAAACTAACAAACTCTCACAACTAGCTACATTAAAGAGCTTGATAACTAGTTTGCGGCAATGTAAAGAGAGAGAGCAAGATAGTTATACCGCTGTGTCGAGGAATGAACCAATCAATCACAAGAATGAAAACCAATGAAGACCAATCACCTCGGAATCAAATGATGACACAATGATTTTTTTACCGAGGTTCACTTGCTTGTCGGCAAACTAGTCCTCGATGTGGCGATTCACTCACTTGTAGGTTCACGCGCTAATTGGTATCACACGACAAACCATCAATAGGGTGCCGCACAACCAACACAAGATGAGTATCACAAAGCCACGAGCAATTCACTAGAGTACTTTTTGGCTCTTCGCCGAAAAAAGGTCAAGAACCCCTCACAATCACCACGATCGGAGCCAGAGACAATCACCAACCTCCGCTCGACGATCCTCGCTGCTCCAAGCCGTCTAGGTGGCGACAACTACCAAGAGTAACAAGCGAATCCCACAGTGAAACACAAACACCAAGTGCCTCAAGATGCAAACACTCAAGCAATGCACTTGGATTCACTCTCAATCTCACAAGGATTTGAATCAATGATGGAGATGAGTGGGAAGGCTTTGGCTAAGCTCATAAGGTTGCTATGTCAATGCAAATGGCCAAGAGAGTGAGCTAGAGCCGGCCATGGGGCTTAAATTGAAGCCCCCACGAAATAGAGCCGTTGTACCCATTCACTGGGCACAACACGGGGTGACCGGACGCGCCGGTCAGATCGACCGGACGCAGGACCCCAACGTCCGGTCGTCCGATGCTTGCCATGTGTCATCGGCTTCAAACGCTGATCGCCTGATCTCAACGGTCATCAGTATATTTAAGTAGTGACCGGATGCGCTGCTCAAAGTGATCGGACGCACCAGCGTCTGGTCGTTTCCAGTAAGGTACCAGAAGCGAAAAATCAAGACCGGACGTGTCCGGTCATGACCGATCGGACTCACCCAGCGTCCGGTCACTCAACGTCTCCCCTGTGCGCTGCATATGTCATCATACGTCATACTGATCGGACTCATGCCCTGAGCGTCCGGTCATTTCTCGCGCCAGCATTCGGTCATGAGACCGAAACCGCACACTCACTGCTGCCACTGACCGGACGCGTCGGTCCTACCGAGACCAGCGTCCGGTCACTTATAGTGACCTCCATTCACCTGGGTTTAGCCATCGGATACGTCCGTTATGCTCTGTGAAACCCTGTCTTTTCTGTATAGTGCGCTGGTGAAGTTTCTTATCCTTATTCAAATGTGCCAACCACCAAGTATGTCTACTTGTGCACATGTGTGTTAGCATATTTTCACAAATATTTTCAAGGGTGTTAGCACTCCACTAGATCCTAAATGCATATACAATAAGTTAGAGCATCTAGTGGCACTTTGATAATCGCATTTCGATACGAGTTTCACCCCTCTTAATAGTACGACTATCGATCCTAAATATGATCACACTCACTAAGTGTCTCGATCATCAAAATAAAATGACTCCTACCATTTATATATTTGCCTTGAGCCTTTTGTTTTTCTCTTTCTTCTTTTCAAGTCCAAGCACTTGATCATCACTATGGCATCACCATCATCATGTCATGATCTTCATTTGCTTCACCACTTGGAATGTGCTATCTATCTTATGATCACTTGATAAACTAGGTTAGCACTTAGGGTTTCATTAATTCACCAAAACCAAACTAGAGCTTTCACTCGGCAAAGTTTGGCACTCGGCAAACGAGAAAGAAAACACTCGGCAAATGATAGGCACTCGGCAAAGATAAGTTTGGCGAGTGCAGACACTCGACAAAGATAATTTTGCTGAGTGCCATGATCTGACACTATTGACACCGTTTTTTTGCACGTGTCAAAATGATCAGAGTGGGCTAATCGGCAGGAGGAAAGTTACTGTATACGCTGACAGCCGATGAGAATCAGCTTGTAAAAGATGGTTGCCGATGAATGGTGGTGATCGATGGAAAGGTTGATTTAGACTCGGGCGTTGCCGATAAGGTTGGAGATGTTATTGTCGATGCCGATGAAGGAAGGCTTGAAGACTACTGCCGATGAAATAGGAAGTATGCCGATGGAAAGGAGGTCGGTGAGATTTCCATCGTAATTGAGGCGGATAGGGAAATAGATAGGAGTTGATTTCCTTTTCTATATTTGTTAGAGTATGATTCATGTAAGAGTCACGTGTTTCCTTAGATATGGACTTGGTGTCCTAGTTATATTTGGTTATGTCTCTTTAGATCAGGGTATAAATATAGATTGAGGGGCAATGTAATAAAAAAATCAATCAATATCAAAACCAATTTTTACTCCTATTTGCATCTACTTACTTTTCGGCGACTTCGTCAATTTGCATATTTTTCCTTTTTACGAGTTCTCATTGATTCGGCGAGTTGCATAGCTTCAGTGTGACCTTCGGCGATTCTCGAGTTTCGTGTGAGTACCTCTTGGCCGTGACTTCTGGGCGTATCGCTGTTGTCAGGACCAAAGTGCTCGTATCTTCATCCTTGTCGATTAACAGGTCAAATCGACTGGCACGCTTTGGATATCGATTCGGGTATTAGCCCTTTGTGTTTGTAGATCCACTTTTGCATCAACACATCTTTTGGCACGCTCGGTGGGACCAATCAATCCGATCAATATGTTCAATTCCGAGATCGATTCAGGGAACATTATAGCGGTATCAGAAGAAAATCTTAAGGAAGAGCAGAGGCAGGCTATGGAAAAGGCTATAGAAGAATACAGGCAGCTTTGTCTGAAATCGTTTAGCCTGAACAAGAGTGGACAAGTCATCCAGAAGCAAGATTTGCCGTTGCCTCGGCAGGTTACCTTTGACTCCAATCCTAGTAAACTTCAAGAGATGGTTAATTCTGCAGTAAATCATGCTTTGATTAATCATTCCAATGTGTTATCCAATACTGTTCATAATGCTGTGGTTCGAACTCTCAAAGAAGGACAAGCGTCACCGCATTACATTGGGCCTGCCTATCACCAACCAGAGCCGGCATCTGTCAATACTCCATCGGCTCCCTCGGCCATTGTGGGTACAGAAGTTACTTCTCCTCTAGTATCGGCAGGCTTACCTAATATTCAATCTACACCAATATGATCAGATCCGGTACTACCAGGAGGACGAGTTCATCTTAATACAGATCTATCAGCATCAGCTATGTCAGGCCCTGTGTCTCAGAATAGCCAGATTCCTGCTAATTGGTGGGGATATGGTATGCCTCCGGAGTCATCTGCTTTCAATCCTGGGTTACCTCAAGTATTTGATGCAGTAGGAAAAGCTCCTATACCATCGGCTGTTTTGCCGATGGCTCAAGTGCCTCAATATGCTACAGCAACTACTATGCAACCAACTCCAGGAGGTTTCCAGATGCCTTTGGTTCAAATACCCAATTCAAGTCCATCGGCAAGCTTACTACCGATGCAGCAGAAAGCCCCTACTATGAGTCAAACTGGGGTTCAGTTCATGCCTCAAGCTGGTTATAATTATCCAACAATGTCAGCAAATTACCAGCCATCGGTAAGTTTTGTACCGATGAGTTCTAATAATGGTTGGTCAGGACAGTTACCTGTTCAACATACAGTTTAGCAAAATCAGCAGGTTGTAGGGATTCAACAAGGTCATATGCAAACTGGTTTCCAGAATCAAGCATCGGCAGCTCAACCGATGAATCCTTTCCAACAGGTTAATGGACCACAAGTAACGGCAAATATGCCGATTGCTGGAGATCGTGGGCCACAAAGATATGTGGAGGGATATCAGCAGGCACCTCCCGTAGAAATTCAGCCAGTTCGTCAGCAGGAGGCTGATGCGTTTTGAGCCGATAAGATAGCAGAAATTATGAAGGATCAGTTTGGGATAAAGCCCAAGGTCAATACTTATTCTTATCGGACTCCATACCCTCCTGCATATGATTTAATTCCTCTCCCAAATCGGTACAAGGTACCAGATTTCACTAAATTCTCTGGACAAGATGATACATCAACAATGAAACACGTCAATCGCTTCATTATTCAATGTGGAGAGGCAGCTAGCAGAGATGAATTAAGAGTTCGATTATTTTCATCATCTTTGTCTGGATCGGCATTTACATGGTTCATTTCATTACCACCAAATTCTATTATTACTTGGGTTAATCTAGAAAAATAATTTCATAAGTATTTCTTTGCTAGAATCCATGAAAAGAAGCTTACCGATTTAGTAAAATTGAGATAGCGTAATGATGAATCGGTAGAAAGCTTTGTGCAAAGGCTACGAGATGTAAAAAATAAGTGCTATAGTCTGGTGCTGGATGATCGGCAACTTGCCGATCTGGCTTTCCAAGGGTTATTGCCACATCTTAAAGACAGATATGCTTCTTAGGAGTTTGAAAGCCTCAGTCATCTTGTGCAAAGGATCTCTGATCAAGATACTAGGGTTTTTGAACCTAAAAAGAATTGGAGTAAAAAAGTATCATTTGTTGAAGAAGTAGGAGATTCTGATTCTGATGAAGAACCAGTTATCGGCTTAGCTGAGTGGGTTAAGAATAAAAAGCCGATATCTTGTCCCTTTGGTCAGAAAGAACCAGAAAAGTTTACCTTTGATATCACCAAGGCCGACAAGATATTCGATCTTCTGCTTCAAGAAGGCTAAATTAAGCTGTCACCTAATCATGTGATCCCATCGGCAGAAGAGTTGAAGAAGATCTTGTACTGCAAATGGCACAATGCAACTTCATACAGTACAAATGAGTGCAAGGTATTCAGGCAATAGTTACAATTGGCTATTGAATCTGGGAGAATTAAGTTTGGTACTTCCAAGGCCCAGAAGCCGATGAAAATTGATCAACACCCTTTTCCAGCAAATATGTTAGAGGCCAAAGGGAAGACCAAGGTATTGACGTCAGAGGCTGCTGAGAAAAATGCATCAGTGGATCCCCAACACCGGATAACTACCGATGATGCAAAAAGTAAGGGTTTACTGAGAGAAAGCAGTAGTTCCAAAAACCCTCCTCGACCTGGCATTGTGGTTACCCATCGAAGGCAGCAGGAGGGTTGGCGTCAGCGTAAGGACCGATATCAACAACAGCAAGAAGAGAGACGTCGAGAAGAATGGTATCGGCATAAAAATCATTGGAGGTGCCCGTTTTTCATCCATTGCTGGGAAGAAGGTATTAAATTGCCAACTGTTGAAAATTGCTCTAAGTGCAATGATTATTATGGGTTTATTTATCAATGAGCCGATCAGAGGCAGAGCATCAGTGCATGATCGGCTGGGGGCAAACTTAGTGTACATGAAAGGCTTGGTAAACGCGCTGGATATTTTCCAAGGAATCAAGAGGAACTTGAGGAGATAACAACCGCAAGAGTTCCTGATGAAGAAATATTCTACAGGGACCCTAATATACGCCGTGTAGAATCTACTGGGACCTGTTATCAGCCGGTTTGGAAGACCAAGTTTCCTCGATGGTGCCCAGAGGGTCTGACAAAGACACAGAAAAGAAGGATGCAACGTGAGCATCAAGAGGATTTATACCGAGAGGAAAATTCCTCCAATGAGAGGTCCGGTCATCGGCAGTGGCAGATAAAATACAAAAATAAGGGTCCATCGGCAGATGTTAATATGGTATTCATGTTGCCGATGGAATTTTTGGCACTATCTGATAATGAGAAAGAAGTTGTTCTCTCTGATCAAGTAGCTCAGTTGACACTAGATCCAATGATGGCTGTT
This sequence comes from Miscanthus floridulus, assembly GCF_019320115.1. Classification (NCBI taxonomy): domain Eukaryota; kingdom Viridiplantae; phylum Streptophyta; class Magnoliopsida; order Poales; family Poaceae; genus Miscanthus; species Miscanthus floridulus. The sequence goes on from NC_089581.1 coordinate 162,050,632, forward strand.
TTTGAGAAACCTACTGATGATGAGAGATAGCATCTTAAGGTTTTGTTTGTGAAAGACAGAGTTGACGGGCAGCCTGTATCTAAGATACTTATCGACGGAGGGGCTGCGATTAATATTATGCCTTATGTGATGTATCGGAAACTTGGTAAGGGAGATCAAGACTTGGCCAAAACCGATATGATGCTGAAGGATTTTGAAGGCAATGTATCACTGGCTAAAGGGGCAGTATGCGTTGAATTGACTATCGGCAGCAAAACCTTACCGACGACGTTCTTTGTTATTAATGGCAAGGGTGCATATAATCTGCTTCTAGGGAGGGATTGGATTCATGCTAATTGTTGTGTTCCTTCTACAATGCATCAATGCCTCGTACAGTGGATTGGGGATAAGATTGAGTTTGTCCCTGGTTCTCTGGCATTCTTGAATGTATCCCGTCCAACCGCCGATGTTGTGGGTATTCATCCTATATTCAGATTTTCTGCCATAGATGGAGCCTTCATCGGCAGTTGAAATGTCCAAACCAGTGAGCATGTGGACATCGACAAGTGTGGGAGTAGCTGGGCCATGTCCAAACATAAAAGTGTTTGTTGTGTCTGACCAGAAGTAAGCAGCTGCAATCATCATTGACTTGTTCTTTTGCATATCGGCAATGGATAGCTAATGCATTGGTCTAGCTTCCGTTCTGCCCAGTGTACTTGCATCGACCTATTGACCCTCAAGTACCAATCTTTCCACCCTTTGGTGGTTTTGGGCCAAGATTGGAATGTATCTTTCCATAAATTTAGAGAGAAATTTTGGGCTCTAAAAGGGATTCTGTTAACCTCTGCATTAATCAGATCAGTTGGATCTGGGTTGCCCATTGGTCCTAGGCACTAGACTTGTGGCTGATCGGTTGGAATAACTAATTTGTTGCGCAGTTCCTAAGTTTAGAGGATCCGAAGAACAAAAGAAAAGAGAAAAATTACCAACTGTATGAACTCGCAAAGACCAGAGGAATCGAGGTAAAAGGTAACGGAAGAGGAACGAACCATAGGGACGTCGAAGTTGATTGCCATTATCTTGAGGTAGATGGGGGCACGAGCCGAAGACTCGAGGTTGACGCTGGGGAAAAGTTCTTGTTGATTGAGGTCGCGCAGTTGTTCGTCGGAGTCGCCGCCAGAAAGAGAGAATGTCAAAGATTGAAGTCTAAGGGTAGAAGACGAGCGTTCTAGAGAAATCTATTTATAAGCCGCTTGGAGTAGGGGTATTCTGGACTTATCTCTATGCCGCGCGCATGTAGGTCGAGGTGGTTCAGATGGATATGGTAACTGTTCGCACGATAATCAAGGGATTGTACAGATGATTTGATGGCAAGTAATCATGACTTGGAAGAGATCTCGGTATAGGATATTTTAATTCTGAAAATAGCGACATTATTATGTTAGGATCTTGCCGATGGATTATTGTTTCGGTATCTTAACCATAATCAGGGCAAGAGTGGTTGGCAATTGTGCGATATTTACTGAGGTGCGTGAATCAGGATTAGATTTGATTAGATTTGATAACAGATCAAGTTTTGGCTGGAAGGATGAGTTACGGTAATTGGGTGAAGGCAAACGTTATCTGGAGTAAATTTCGGAGCATTAATGGTTTTATACTCCGAAATTGGAGGGTATGTGTTGACACCGTTTTTTTGCACGTGTCAAAATGATCAGAGTGGGCTAATCGGTAGGAGGAAAGTTACTGTATACGCTGACAGCCGATGAGAATCAGCTTGTAAAAGATGGTTGCCGATGAATGGTGGTGATCGATGGAAAGGTTGATTTAGACTCGGGCGTTGCCGATAAGGTTGGAGATGTTATTGTCGATGCCGATGAAGGAAGGCTTGAAGACTACTGCCGATGAAACAGGAAGTATGCCGATGGAAAGGAGGTCGGTGAGATTTCCATCGTAATTGAGGCGGACAGGGAAATAGATAGGAGTTGATTTCCTTTTCTATATTTGTTAGAGTATGATTCATGTAAGAGTCACGTGTTTCCTTAGATATGGACTTGGTATCCTAGTTATATTTGGTTATGTCTCTTTAGATCAGGGTATAAATATAGATTGAGGGGCAATGTAATAAAAAAATCAATCAATATCAAAACCAATTTTTACTCCTATTTGCATCTACTTACTTTTCGGCGACTTCGTCAATTTGCATATTTTTCCTTTTTACGAGTTCTCATTGATTCGGCGAGTTGCATAGCTTCAGTGTGACCTTCGGCGATTCTCGAGTTTCGTGTGAGTACCTCTTGGCCGTGACTTCTGGGCGTATCGCTGTTGTCAGGACCAAAGTGCTCGTATCTTCATCCTTGTCGATTAACAGGTCAAATCGACTGGCACGCTTTGGATATCGATTCGGGTATTAGCCCTTTGTGTTTGTAGATCCACTTTTGCATCAACACATCTTTTGGCACGCTCGGTGGGACCAATCAATCCGATCAATATGTTCAATTCCGAGATCGATTCAGGGAACATTATAGCGGTATCAGAAGAAAATCTTAAGGAAGAGCAGAGGCAGGCTATGGAAAAGGCTATAGAAGAATACAGGCAGCTTTGTCTGAAATCGTTTAGCCTGAACAAGAGTGGACAAGTCATCCAGAAGCAAGATTTGCCGTTGCCTCGGCAGGTTACCTTTGACTCCAATCCTAGTAAACTTCAAGAGATGGTTAATTCTGCAGTAAATCATGCTTTGATTAATCATTCCAATGTGTTATCCAATACTGTTCATAATGCTGTGGTTCGAACTCTCAAAGAAGGACAAGCGTCACCGCATTACATTGGGCCTGCCTATCACCAACCAGAGCTGGCATCTGTCAATACTCCATCGGCTCCCTCGGCCATTGTGGGTACAGAAGTTACTTCTCCTCTAGTATCGGCAGGCTTACCTAATATTCAATCTACACCAATATGATCAGATCCGGTACTACCAGGAGGACGAGTTCATCTTAATACAGATCTATCAGCATCAGCTATGTCAGGCCCTGTGTCTCAGAATAGCCAGATTCCTGCTAATTGGTGGGGATATGGTATGTCTCTGGAGTCATCTGCTTTCAATCCTGGGTTACCTCAAGTATTTGATGCAGTAGGAAAAGCTCCTATACCATCGGCTGTTTTGCCGATGGCTCAAGTGCCTCAATATGCTACAGCAACTACTATGCAACCAACTCCAGGAGGTTTCCAGATGCCTTTGGTTCAAATATCCAATTCAAGTCCATCGGCAAGCTTACTACCGATGCAGCAGAAAGCCCCTACTATGAGTCAAACTGGGGTTCAGTTCATGCCTCAAGCTGGTTATAATTATCCAACAATGTCAGCAAATTACCAGCCATCGGTAAGTTTTGTACCGATGAGTTCTAATAATGGTTGGTCAGGACAGTTACCTGTTCAACATACAGTTTAGCAAAATCAGCAGGTTGTAGGGATTCAACAAGGTCATATGCAAACTGGTTTCCAGAATCAAGCATCGGCAGCTCAACCGATGAATCCTTTCCAACAGGTTAATGGACCACAAGTAACGGCAAATATGCCGATTGCTGGAGATCGTGGGCCACAAAGATATGTGGAGGGATATCAGCAGGCACCTCCCGTAGAAATTCAGCCAGTTCGTCAGCAGGAGGCTGATGCTTTTTGAGCCGATAAGATAGCAGAAATTATGAAGGATCAGTTTGGGATAAAGCCCAAGGTCAATACTTATTCTTATCGGACTCCATACCCTCCTGCATATGATTTAATTCCTCTCCCAAATCGGTACAAGGTACCAGATTTCACTAAATTCTCTGGACAAGATGATACATCAACAATGAAACACGTCAATCGCTTCATTATTCAATGTGGAGAGGCAGCTAGCAGAGATGAATTAAGAGTTCGATTATTTTCATCATCTTTGTCTGGATTGGCATTTACATGGTTCATTTCATTACCACCAAATTCTATTATTACTTGGGTTAATCTAGAAAATTAATTTCATAAGTATTTCTTTGCTAGAATCCATGAAAAGAAGCTTACCGATTTAGTAAAATTGAGATAGCGTAATGATGAATCGGTAGAAAGCTTTGTGCAAAGGCTATGAGATGTAAAAAATAAGTGCTATAGTCTGGTGCTGGATGATCGGCAACTTGCCGATCTGGCTTTCCAAGGGTTATTGCCACATCTTAAAGACAGATATGCTTCTTAGGAGTTTGAAAGCCTCAGTCATCTTGTGCAAAGGATCTCTGATCAAGATACTAGGGTTTTTGAACCTAAAAAGAATTGGAGTAAAAAAGTATCATTTGTTGAAGAAGTAGGAGATTCTGATTCTGATGAAGAACCAGTTATCGGCTTAGCTGAGTGGGTTAAGAATAAAAAGCCGATATCTTGTCCCTTTGGTCAGAAAGAACCAGAAAAGTTTACCTTTGATATCACCAAGGCCGACAAGATATTCGATCTTCTGCTTCAAGAAGGCTAAATTAAGCTGTCACCTAATCATGTGATCCCATCGGCAGAAGAGTTGAAGAAGATCTTGTACTGCAAATGGCACAATGCAACTTCATACAGTACAAATGAGTGCAAGGTATTCAGGCAATAGTTACAATTGGCTATTGAATCTGGGAGAATTAAGTTTGGTACTTCCAAGGCCCAGAAGCCGATGAAAATTGATCAACACCCTTTTCCAGCAAATATGTTAGAGGCCAAAGGGAAGACCAAGGTATTGACGTCAGAGGCTGCTGAGAAAAATGCATCAGTGGATCCCCAACACCGGATAACTACCGATGATGCAAAAAGTAAGGGTTTACTGAGAGAAAGCAGTAGTTCCAAAAACCCTCCTCGACCTGGCATTGTGGTTACCCATCGAAGGCAGCAGGAGGATTGGCGTCAGCGTAAGGACCGATATCAACAACAGCAAGAAGAGAGACGTCGAGAAGAATGGTATCGGCATAAAAATCATTGGAGGTGCCCGTTTTTCATCCATTGCTGGGAAGAAGGTATTAAATTGCCAACTGTTGAAAATTGCTCTAAGTGCAATGATTATTATGGGTTTATTTATCAATGAGCCGATCAGAGGCAGAGCATCAGTGCATGATCGGCTGGGGGCAGACTTAGTGTACATGAAAGGCTTGGTAAACGCGCTGGATATTTTCCAAGGAATCAAGAGGAACTTGAGGAGATAACAACCGCAAGAGTTCCTGATGAAGAAATATTCTACAGGGACCCTAATATACGCCGTGTAGAATCTACTGGGACCTGTTATCAGCCGGTTTGGAAGACCAAGTTTCCTCGATGGTGCCCAGAGGGTCTGACAAAGACACAGAAAAGAAGGATGCAACGTGAGCATCAAGAGGATTTATACCGAGAGGAAAATTCCTCCAATGAGAGGTCCGGTCATCGGCAGTGGCAGATAAAATACAAAAATAAGGGTCCATCGGCAGATGTTAATATGGTATTCATGTTGCCGATGGAATTTTTGGCACTATCTGATAATGAGAAAGAAGTTGTTCTCTCTGATCAAGTAGCTCAGTTGACACTAGATCCAATGATGACTGTTTTTGAGAAACCTACTGATGATGAGAGACAGCATCTTAAGGTTTTGTTTGTGAAAGACAGAGTTGATGGGCAGCCTGTATCTAAGATACTTATCGACGGAGGGGCTGCGATTAATATTATGCCTTATGTGATGTATCGGAAACTTGGTAAGGGAGATCAAGACTTGGCCAAAACCAATATGATGCTGAAGGATTTTGAAGGCAATGTATCACTGGCTAAAGGGGCAGTATGCGTTGAATTGACTATCGGCAGCAAAACCTTGCCGACGACGTTCTTTGTTATTAATGGCAAGGGTGCATATAATCTGCTTCTAGGGAGGGATTGGATTCATGCTAATTGTTGTGTTCCTTCTACAATGCATCAATGCCTCGTACAGTGGATTGGGGATAAGATTGAGTTTGTCCCTGGTGATTCTTCTTATATCATCGCATCGGCAGAATCAGATATTTATGAGCGAACTAAATGCATATCAGGAGAAGTTTGGGAAAAAGAATTCCTTAGAGTGGCTGATTATGAAATTCCACCGATCCAAGCAGTCGGTTCCGAAGAAGAGTTTTAATGGATAGGTTTACCGATGATGGAAAATTAGGGCAAGGGTTCACATCGGTAGATGATTTAGTAGAAGTAGATATTAGTGATGGCGATAGGCCAAGGCCTGCTTTTATTAGTGCTAAGTTAGATTCTAAGTGTAAGCAGCAAATAACTGATTTGTTAAAAGAGTATAAAGATTGTTTTGCTTGGGATTATACTGAGATGCCTGGATTAGACCGATCGATAGTTGAACATCGGTTACCTATCAAATCTGGATTTTGGCCACATCAGCAGCCAGCGCGCCGATGCAATCCTAATATACTTCCTGACATTAAGGCCGAAATAACTAAATTAATTGAGACGAAGTTTATTCGGCAGTGTCGATATGCAGAGTGGATCTCTAATGTGGTTCCTGTTTATAAGAAAAATAGAAAACTTCGTGTTTGTATTGATTTCAGGAATCTTAACAAAGCCACACCGATGGATGGCTATCCAATGCCGATTGCTGATTTGTTGATTGATGTTGCAGCCGGACATAAAATTATCAGCTTCATGGATGGTAATGCAGGTTACAATCAAATATTCATGGCTGAAGAAGATATTCCCAAGACTGCTTTTAGATGTCTAGGTCATGTAGGGTTGTTTGAGTGGATAGTTATGACGTTTGGTTTGAAAAATGCCGGCGCTACTTATCAAAGAGCTATGAACTTTATTTTTCATGAATACATCGACACATTAGTGGAGATCTACATTGATGATATAGTGATTAAGTCTAGAGATATCACAAAACATCTAGCCGATCTACGAAAGATACTGGAGTGCACAAGGAAGCATGGATTGAAGATGAATCCTATTAAATGTGCATTTGGTGTATCAGCAGGTCAATTCTTGGGTTTTATGATGCATCAGCGGGGCATCGAAATCAGTAGAAAGTCTATTGATGCGATTAACAAGGTGGTTGCTCCTGTTAATAAAACCGAATTGCAATCTTTGATCAGTAAGATTAATTTCATTAGAAGATTCATATCTAATCTGTCGGGTAAGATCAAGGCTTTCAGTCCATTACTTAAATTAAAAGCCGATCAGGAATTTGTATGGGGAGCTGAGCAGCAGTTAGCCCTAGATGAAATTAAGAAATATTTAACAAATCCTCTAGTGCTAGTTCCACCTCAACACAGGAAACCTTTCAGGTTGTATTTGTCAACTGATGATACCGTTATCGGTTCAGCTCTTATTCAAGAATTTGAAGGGAAAGAACGTGTTATTTATTATTTGAGCAAAAGATTAGTGGATGCTGAGACAAGGTATTCGGCCATCGAAAAATTATGTCTGTGTTTATACTTTTCTTGTGTCAAATTAAGACATTATTTGTTATCTGCCGAATGTACGGTCATATGCAAAGACGACGTAGTCAAGTATATGCTGTCGATGCCGATATTAAGTGGTAGAATCGACAAGTGGATTTTAGCATTATCAGAATTTGAACTACGTTACGAATCGACTAAGGCAGTTAAGGGGCAGGTTATGGCTGATTTTGTCACTCAGCATTATAATACAGTGGACTCTCTGGAGGTTGCTCCTTGGACACTTTTCTTCGATGGGTCCACATGTGGTGAAGGAGCAGGTATCGGCATTGTGTTGATTTCACCTCAAGGAAGGAAGTATGAGTTTTCATTGCCGATTATTGCTACATCGACAAACAATCAGGCTAAATACCAAGCCTTGATAAAATGGTTAGAATTGCTGAAGGAGATACGTGCCGATGCTATTGAAATCTTTGGTGATTCTATGCTAGTTATAAATCAATTGGCTGGGATTTATGAATGCCGAAGTGAAGTTTTAATTTCATATTATGAAAGATGTTTGCAATTGTTGAAAGGGTTTAGAGATTTTCGTCTTGAACATATTTCTCGACTGCATAATGAAGAGGCTAATCAACTAGCTTAGTATGCTTTAGGGTATCAGTCTATTCAGGAAGTGCTAACATCGGCGGTCAATACCGATGACTGGAGAAAGGAGATTGTCGATTATTTAAAGGATCCATATAAAAAGGTTGAAAGACGTATAAGGTTCCAAGCTACAAAGTATGTGCTCCTCGATGATGAATTATATTATCGAACTATAGATGGAGTTTTACTCAGATGTGTTAGCAGTGATGAATCGAAAAGCTTGATGGGTGAAATTCATGAAGGAGTGTGTGGAGCGCATCAATCAGCTTTCAAGATGAAGTGGATGATCAGAAGGAATGGATACTATTGGCCGACTATTCTTGAAGATTGTTTTAAGTATTTTAAAGGATGTCAGGGGTGTCAAAAGTTTGGTAATGTTCAAAGAGCGCCTGCATCGGCTATGAACCCTATAATTAAACCTTGGCCGTTCCGGGGATGGGCTATCGATCTCATCGGTCAGATTTATCCGCCATCGAGCAAAGGACATAAATTTATTCTGGTTGCTACCGATTATTTCACAAAATGGGTTGAGACGATTCCTTTAAAAAAGGTGACATCGGCTAATATGATCGATTTTGTGAAAGAGCATATTGTTTACCGATTTGGTATTCCTCAAACTATCACTACCGATCAGGGTACTATGTTTACATCGGGAGAATTTGATGAGTTTGCTACAGGTATGGGAATTAAAGTTTTAAATTCTTCTCCATATTATGCTCAAGCTAATGATCAGGCTAAGGCTTCTAACAAAGGGATCATCAAACTCATTAAGCGCAAAATTGAAGAAAATCCTAAGAGGTGGCATACAGTATTAAATGAAGCCTTGTGGTCATATCGGATGTCATATCATGGTGCAACCAAAGTAACGCCTTATCAGTTATTATATGGACACGACACAGTATTACCTTGGAAAATTAAAATTGGCTCTAGGCAAATACGTTCTCAAAATCAGCTGACAGCCGATGATTATGATACTCTTATGAAGGATGAGTTGGAAGATGTGGCGGGTCATCGGTTAAGGGCTTTAGTTAGCATCGAAGAAAATAAGAAAAGAGTAGTCAGATGGTATGACAAGAAGGTGAAGGTAAAGGAGTTTGCCGATGGAGATCTGGTCTGGAAATTGATTTTACCGATTGGAACTAAAAGTTCAAAGTTTAGAAAGTGGTCTCCTAATTGAGAAGGACCATATCGGATAAATCAGTCTGTTCCTGGTAACGCATATATTCTAGAAACCCTCGAAGGGGTTGTGTTTCTTAGAGCATTAAATGGAAAATATTTAAAGAAATATTATCCTAGTATCTGGATGGATGCATAAAAGTATAAGTGCCGATAACAGTCCTATCGGCTAGAATTATACAAGGATGTCAATGTCTCATAAAGTGCCGATACAATAGACAAGATTTACAAGTTTAACAAGGATTGGATAGCCAATATCGCACGCAGGCGAATTTGGTCGGCTTCCTTCATTTCTTTGATGTCTTCATCGGCAGCACCCTCCACAGGCTTGAGTTTTTTCTTCATGGTCAAGGCTTTGCGAGCCTAGATGTCTCTTTCTTGCTGAAGGGCTTTGATGGCATTGGGTAGCCGGCTTTCTTCTTGTTGGGCATGAGTTAAGGCTGCCTCGACTTCTTTCAATTCAGCCAATAGAGCCATCTTCTTTGCCGATAAGTCTAAGATTTTCTACTTAAGTTCAGCGCCCGAAGTTTGCAAGTTGCCGATGCCCTTGTGCTTCTCATCGGCAATCTGTTTCAATTGTAGCATCTCTTCTTTGAGTTGAGCCTAAGCTGCTCTATCGGCAATACGTTGAGCAGCCCGTTGATATTGCAGTTGACGGCTTTCTAAATGGGCTACTGGGAAGAGTACTTCTTCAACATCGGCAGTGACCTGGCCACGGATTGTTTTGAAAATTACCTTTGCGGGGTCCAAGTCATCTACCAGTTGGGCGGTATCCTGCTGTAACAAGTTCAGGAGAGCTTCCAACTTAGACTTAATTTCTGCCGATATTGTTCCCAGCGCAAGGGAAGAACTTGTTTCCTCTCCATCATCATCAGAAAACGTCAATGGCAAAGAAAAATGGGCTGTTTGGGGAGTCTTGTTCCTGAGAAAAAGAAAAAGAGGTCAGTTAAGGATAAGTATGAATATTATAAATCGACTAGGTCAATCGGCTTACCTGTTTTAAGGCAATTTCCTGTACTTGGCTAGAAGAAGCAGCCTGGAGTATGCCGTGTGGAGGATCAGCTGAGCTTGCCGATGGGATATCCTCTGTGGCCTCATCGATGGTTGGCTCTTGGGGTATGATGACCGATGGCATGTCCTATACAGGAGGATTAACTGCTTGCTCAGTTGCATCGACTGATTCTGGCCGGATTGCAGACATTGGGGCAGATGTGGGGATCGGAATGGACTTCTATTGTTTTTGCTGTGCCTCAGCATCTGTTAAGGCTTTGCGCTTTGCTTGGGCCTCAGCAACGGTTGGCTGGGGGGCATCGGCACTTGTTGATTGTAGAGCTTGGACATCTGGTACACTTGCCGATGTACCCATTTGTTGCTGCAAAACAAGTGTAAGGTATGATATTTAACAGATAAAATATAAAATCAAAGGAATACCTCTGAAGGTTTGTTAGAAGTAGTGGTGCTTGATGTCGGAGGAACTGCCGATGATGATCCAGCAGTGGCTCTTACACCCTGATGATTGATGTTAATACAGTTTGTGATCGACATGAGTAGAAATAAACAGGGTTGTTACCTTGAATGCCTTGATCAGGGTTGTAGCAGCAGCCAATGGAGTGGCCCTAGCTATAGCCAATTTGGACTTGGAGGTGATGGTCTTGGCACGGGTCTTCTGGTGAGTCAAAGCAGCTAAGGTGGGGGCGTTGTAGCCGATCGGTGATATCGGGGAAACAGGCCGAAGATCGAAGGGTTTTCCACTTTTGCTCATAGATGGTGCTGGGTTGTTAACCTGTCACGAGAAAGTTAGTTATCGATATATGAAAGGAAAAAGCAGAAGGGAGTTAAAAGAAACTTACTGCGTCATCGGGAATGGCGTATTCAGGGTCGATCATGTGCCGATATGTGTGAGCAGATGTTGCAAACAGTTGTTCCCTCCACTCTCGCCACCATTGCTTATATGATTTGGTGATGAAAGATACTGGCGTCCAGACGAATATATCGACATCTGTAGTATCGGCATCGGGGGAGAGTTGCACTACCCTGCTCCAATCTGTTCCGCAGGTGATTGTTTCTCTGGGTTTGATCACATCGGTAAAACAAAGTTTGATTGGCAGTTGCCCAAAAGTCAATTAACGGGATACTGCCGATGGGTTGTAAAATTCATATGTGATATTGGTGTTTTTCCCGCTACCGAATGTGTTTACTGGGATTGCCCTGGGAGTAATGATGGCCATCATGAGTTCATTATCCTGATTCAGAGTGTCATCGGCAAAGTTGAAAAGGAGGGGGAATCTGTTTTCTTCATCAATATAAGGTACCCAGGCCCTATGATCACGAGAAAGACCATTGTAGAAGCTTTGGAAGAATCTGCCGATCTGGTCTTCATTGGCCTCTGTTCCAGGGAGGATAATTATGGCTTCACCAAAATTGAGGGGTGAGCGTGTTGCCGATTCCTCGTCCCCAAGCACGTGGTCTTCAGCAATTTCTCGTGGGAATTGTTGGGCAAAGAAGTCCCATTGCAAACGTTTGTGCATATGGGCATTCAGCCACATGTTGATAAACCACCACGGGCCTCCTAAGTTGCCGATGGATTCGCCAAGCAAAAGTTTCTGAGACACTTGATGAAGAAGATGATAAGTGGAGCTCAGAAGGTATCGGCCAAGAGGGAACCTTACACCATTAGCTAAGAGTTCAGCCACGGAGAGGAAGGCGTTGGTTGGTCCTACTGATCGACCACAGAAGATAAATTTTTCTAGCCATATATTTAAGAATGAGGCATGTTCCCTCTGGTTAATTGTCCTGGTTCTCTGGCATTCTTGAATGTATCCCGTCCAACCGCCGATGTTGTGGGTATTCATCCTATATTCAGATTTTCTGCCATAGATGGAGCCTTCATCGGTAGTTGAAATGTCCAAACCAGTGAGCATGTGGACATCGACAAGTGTGGGAGTAGCTGGGCCATGTCCAAACATAAAAGTGTTTGTTGTGTCTGACCAGAAGTAAGCAGCTGCAATCATCATTGACTTGTTCTTTTGCATATCGGCAATGGATAGCTAATGCATTGGTCTAGCTTCCGTTCTGCCCAGTGTACTTGCATCGACCTATTGACCCTTAAGTACCAATCTTTCCACCCTTTGGTGGTTTTGGGCCAAGATTGGAATGTATCTTTCCATAAATTTAGAGAGAAATTTTGGGCTCTAAAAGGGATTCTGTTAACCTCTGCATTAATCAGATCAGTTGGATCTAGGTTGCCCATTGGTCCTAGGCACTAGACTTGTGGCTGATCGGTTGGAATAACTAATTTGTTGCGCAGTTCCTAAGTTTAGAGGATCCGAAGAACAAAAGAAAAGAGAAAAATTACCAACTGTATGAACTCGCAAAGACCAGAGGAATCGAGGTAAAAGATAACGGAAGAGGAACGAACCATAGGGACGTCGAAGTTGATTGCCATTATCTTGAGGTAGATGGGGGCACGAGCCGAAGACTCGAGGTTGACGCTGGGGAAAAGTTCTTGTTGGTTGAGGTCGCGCAGTTGTTCGTCGGAGTCGCCGCCGGAAAGAGAGAATGTCAAAGATTGAAGTCTAAGGGTAGAAGACGAGCGTTCTAGAGAAATCTATTTATAAGCCGCTTGGAGTAGGGGTATTCTGGACTTATCTCTATGCCGCGTGCATGTAGGTCGAGGTGGTTCAGATGGATATGGTAACTGTTCGCACGATAATCAAGGGATTGTACAGATGATTTGATGACAAGTAATCATGACTTGGAAGAGATCTCGGTACAGGATATTTTAATTCTGAAAATAGCGACATTATTATGTTAGGATCTTGCCGATGGATTATTGTTTCGGTATCTTAACCATAATCAGGGCAAGAGTGGTTGGCAATTGTGCGATATTTACTGAGGTGCGTGAATCAGGATTAGATTTGATTAGATTTGATAACAGATCAAGTTTTGGCTGGAAGGATGAGTTACGGTAATTGGGTGAAGGCAAACGTTATCTGGAGTAAATTTCGGAGCATTAATGGTTTTATACTCCGAAATTGGGGGGTATGTGTTGACACCGTTTTTTTGCACGTGTCAAAATGATCAGAGTGGGCTAATCGGCAGGAGGAAAGTTACTGTATACGCTGACAGCCGATGAGAATCAGCTTGTAAAAGATGGTTGTCGATGAATGGTGGTGATCGATGGAAATGTTGATTTAGACTCGGGCGTTGCCGATAAGGTTGGAGATGTTATTGTCGATGCCGATGAAGGAAGGCTTGAAGACTACTGCCGATGAAACAGGAAGTATGCCGATGGAAAGGAGGTCGGTGAGATTTCCATCGTAATTGAGGCGGACAGGGAAATAGATAGGAGTTGATTTCCTTTTCTATATTTGTTAGAGTATGATTCATGTAAGAGTCACGTGTTTCCTTAGATATGGACTTGGTGTCCTAGTTATATTTGGTTATGTCTCTTTAGATCAGGGTATAAATATAGATTGAGGGGCAATGTAATAAAAAAAATCAATCAATATCAAAACCAATTTTTACTCCTATTTGCATCTACTTACTTTTCGGCGACTTCGTCAATTTGCATATTTTTCCTTTTTACGAGTTCTCATTGATTCGGCGAGTTGCATAGCTTCAGTGCGACCTTCGGCGATTCTCGAGTTCCGTGTGAGTACCTCTTGGCCGTGACTTCCGGGTGTATCGCTGTTGTTAGGACCAAAGTGCTCGTATCTTCATCCTTGTCGATTAACAGGTCAAATCGACTGGCACGCTTTGGATATCGATTCGGGTATTAGCCCTTTGTGTTTGCAGATCCACTTTTGCATTAACAGACACTCGGCAAACTTAGCTTTGCTGAGTGTCCTAGATTCGACACTCGGCAAACACGGCATCTTATAAACTCGCACAGCCGCCGCTCCCTCCCTCCCACTCTCCCTTGCGCCGCCCCTCCCTCTCTACCCCGACGCTGCCTCTCCCTCTCTCCCCTCCCTCCCTGAGCAGGGCACCCCTCCCTCCCTTCCCTCCCCGATTCGGCCGGCGGCGGCACCCCTCCCTTCCCTCCCTCCCGGATCTAGCACGGCGCCCCTCCCTCCCCTCCCTCCTGAATCCAGTGGCCACGGGCGAGGGGGAGCCCGGATCCGGCGGCGCGGGTGCAGCAGCGCTCCTCCTCCGACCTCAGCTCCCTGCGGTGGCATTACTTCTCGACGTCTGCGTCAACTCCGACGGTGGGGGAGACCATATCCGGTGTCACGAGCGTCAACTCTGGCGTCACGGCGGTGGGGAGGCCAGATTCGGCGTCACAACGGTGAGTGAGGCAGGATCCGGCGTCGGGCGACTAGATCCTGCGGCGGGTGGTCGGATCCCGGCGGTCCGACGAGGATGCTGTCACCGGCGAGCAGCTACGGCGGGTGTGGTGGCAGCAGCGGGAGTGGTGGTGGCGTCGGCGTGGTGGTGGTGGCGGCCTGGTGGCGACGACGGCGGGGTGAGCTGCGGGCGGGCGGCGGTGGGTTTTTTTTTATATTTTTTGAAATATTTTTTGTCGAGTGTCGGGTTTAGCACTCGACAACGTCTTTGCCGAGTGCTCGACAAAAAACACTCGGCAAAGACAGCTTTGCCGAGTCTGTGTTTGCCGAGTGCAACACTTGGCAAAGGCTTTGTCGAGTGTGTTTTTTTTTGCCTTCGCCGTGTGCCGTGGGCACATGACAAACCTGTGCATTGCGGTAGTGAATGGAGCCTATGCACTATATGCTAGCAGCTTCATTCTAGAAGAAATGAGTAAGCAACCTAGCAGTTCCAACTCCAAAATATCAATAGTTAACGGAACAATAAAATCAATCTAGGTGTATTTAACTGCCAGCAACTAGCAAAACTTTAAACTGATGACCACAGGTTGGAACGTTGGATGATTAATTAAACACGTATGCAAACCATAAGCAATCTGTGCTCACACATTAGCATTTATCCAAAACTTCCCTCCAAAAGTAAGTATTTGTTCAAACCAGAACACGACTTCAGAGATCTCACCACTGCCAAAGCCACCTCCCTGAGTGGCACCTCCAAAACCACCACCAGATGGAGTTGCACCAGCAAAACCGCCACGTTTGGAGGCAAGAGCCGCAAAACCTCCACCAGTAGCAGCAGCAGCAAAACCACCACCTGCAGAAGCAGCGGGTGCTGAAAAGTCCCCACAAGATGCGGCACCAGCAAATCCAGCATCACTTGAAGATAAAGAACCAAAACCCCCAGATGTAGATGCACTAGCAAATCCACCAAATCCTTCAGAACCTACGCCTCCTAACTGGCGCGATTGTCCAAAGGAACCCAACACTGATCCAAGTGCCTGTTGAGCACCAAACTGTGCTGCCCAAATCCTGACTGGACAGCCCCAATTTGCGCAGGCTGCCCAAATCCTGACTGTTGCCCAGATCCAATTTGTGCTGACTGACCAAAACCAGATTGAATTTGTGCAGGCTGACCAAAACCAGATTGAATTTGTGCTGTCTGCCCAAATCCTGCCTGCTGACCAGCTCCAATCTGTGCAGGCTTCCCAAATGCTGACTGCTGGCCAGATCCAATTTGTGCAGGCTGTCCAAATCCAGTAAGCCTGCTTGAGAACGAACTAGAAAAAGAACTAGAGCTAGTTGATTGAGATGGTTAGGCTGGCTGAGCTGAAGGAATGCTTGGCGATGCCGGCCGGAAAAGCTGTCCTGGAATGGTTGTCAAAGTAAATGGTGTGCCTGAACTTTTATTGTCAGATGTACCAAAGGAGGCACCAAAAGGATTAGACTTTTGAGGACTTGAAGAAGGCTGGGACCCGAGGCTGAATCCACCAAGGGCTCCCAAGTTGAGTTCGGCACTTGCAGAAGGCGCCTCCTCTTCCATATCGTCTTCATCGGTTGAGATGGTGTCAGTGTTTGGTCCTACATCTTTTCCTGTGGAAGTGACAACTGATTCTGATGCTGTTGGCGCTGTTTTAGGAACAGAGACATGAGTAGAAGGCAAGCTGGCGCCAGTTGTTGGAGGCACTGAAGGTTTGCTTTCATTGGTCGATATGACTGAAGTCGAACTTGCAGAAACTATGGTACTAGTTACCTCTGATATTAGTGTTTCAGGTTTGGAAGCATTTTGACTCAAGCCAGTTGACGGATCCTTAGCAAGTGTAGGGATTGAGCTAGACACAGTATCCCCAGATACTGTTGGAGAAACTTTCTGCATTGAGCTAGATAAAACATCCGAAGTTTTTGCACCTGATGAGACTGATGTGGCTGAAGAGGAAACAGTCGGCCTTAAGGAGTATAAATTGGTCTGAGTAACAGGAGCTGGCGAGAATGCAGAAGGTTGAGGTGCCATTTTGGGGGTATCTTTCACAATGTTCTGTACAGCATCGCCAACCCCACTTAGCTGGTCAGTCTTCTCATGTAATACAGCAGACTTGGAATGTTCAGAAGTAAAAGACGATTTGACAAGATCTCCAAATATGCCACCCTTGTTCTGCAGAGAAGCACTTGGTCCTTTTATGTTCCCCAAAGATGGCATTGACTGACTATCCTGTCTGTTCTTCATAGTTAATGTAGGCAAATCTCCAGACTCCCCAGTAGTTTTCACAGACAGTGGACTCTGAGAAGTTTTTGCAGCTATTATGGAAGGTAATATATTTGGCTCTGTGTGGCCATTACTTTTAGGGGTTATAGTGGTTTTGAAGGTTAGAGTATTTGGCTTAGACACAGTATGTTTTGTTCCAAAGGATGGAACACTGGATGGGTGTGTAACTGAATGATGGTGGTGAAGATGGTGTCAATTTTGAAGATTGTGCAGTGCTTTTCATTTGCCCTGGTAACTCAAAATGCTTTTGCTCTGACATTTGAGATGACCCAGTTGATTCCTTTACCCATTTGAAGAAAGGGTTCGGTTGGGGTCCTGACGGTTTTTCTTTTACATCTGAAACTGTCAGAAAATGTTCCAAGTTAAGAATTACAAAGACTGATGATATAATAAGAATCTTTGTGATCTTAATAGAAACCCCAGAAAATTGATGTCTAAGGCTTGTAAAAACTTACCTTCACTCAGAGAACGCAGTCTGCTTACATATGGTTCTACTATAGATGAATTGGAGCTATCGCTTGACTTTTCCTGTGATATTGCTGCCATTTGAGAATCAAATACTTTCTTGTTTGACCTGAATGGTAGATCACTGCTGATCTTGAGGCGTTGTTGCTGTGCTATTCTTTTCACAGTTGTTTTCTGAGGTTCCAAACTAGCCAGGCTCTAAAAAATTGGCAAATAATTTGTAGTCAGATTTATTGCTTATCCACCACATGAAGAACAATATGTAATAAAAAACAAAGACCCACATCTTCTTTCCAAGTCATGTGCATGTTACATGAGAAAATGCAATGTTTTGGGTCTAGGCTCAATAACTTACCATATCCAGTGATTCTCTCCTCCTTCGAGCGGTCTCAGGCTCACCACTCTTGGAAGGCCCTAATATTCCCTTTGAATGCTCATTCACCGATGGAAACCGCTTAATTGGCTTAGGAGTGCTGCCTGAAAATTTGGTTGCATCAGTTGTGTGGGCTAAACCAATTGACTCAAACAACTCTTTGGTCACCGCCCCCTGCTTCCTAGTAGGAGAACCAATATTTAACACAGATATCTGCTTTGAAAGGCATTCAGATAGCTGCTCAGCAGCTGCCAACTGCGAGTTCAGTGCATTATATACACTGGATAATTGTGTCTGACTGAAAAAGTAAAAGCGAGAAATAGGTTAAAAATCATCGTATTCATGAAAAGATCCACAAAAGAAAAGGTGAAACAAAACACACAAACTAATGGAATATAGAGAATTGCACTGACAAATAGAACTACGTACACAACAAACTTAGTTATTATCCAGAAAGAGCATCTAAAAAATAGCAAAGCATACTATATAAGTATATTAGCTTAATCGATATGAGTGATGCTAACCATACAATGTGCAGAGAATTTGAGTTTGTTACAAACAAAAAAATACAAAGCAAAAGAGTATTTTCATCTAAATATTCTGATGAGAACAAACATAAAAGCGAAAGGTTACATACATTTATGTGCTACATAGTCCCTTTGAAAGGAGCGGAACATAAAAAAGCCACTTGTTCAATTGTTTGTCATCCAATTGATGATAATCACTAAGGGTGCCTAGCTGAACTGGTTAGGTGGACTCGGCAGCACTCCTCAGGTCCTGAGTTCGACTCCCCGTGGGAGCGAATTTCAAAAATCCCCTCGTCTGTCCCATGGCCAAAGCACAGGTCAAAAGGCCTAGCTCGGTTCTCACAGGGTAACGGTGCCCCTGTGTCAGGGTGGGGCAGGGGTTCGGGGGTTTTCTCGGCCTATGTGAAAAGGTCTTCTCTCTTACAGCAATGCCTGGGGGTGGCTTACCCCCTGCAGGTCGAGTTTTTTTATAATCACTAAGGGTGTGTTTGGTTTGAGGAATGACGTGGTCCATCTTCTTCTCACTCCTTACTTTTTCTATTTGGTTTGTGGAATGGAATGAGTTGATCTATCACCATCTCATTCCTCACAAGCTAATAATTAATATACGCATGAGGAATGTGTTGATTCCACCAAAATTCATGGGATGAACTCATGATGCATCACCTCATGAAGCATGGGGTGAACTCCACAAACCAAACACACCATAAATTTATATGAAATTTGTAGCAAAATGGTCTAACAGTTAAATACCTCGACCTTGTCTTATTAGAATAAACAGCTCTTCGATCACTCTTCCTGTTTCACTGGATCTGTTCATCTCCAGATTATTGAAGTGCCTCTACATCTCGATCAGCTGATTTGTCAAATTCTGTATGACAAAGGACTTATTATTCTCCTCTGATGTCATACAAACAAATGAAGTTAGTCAGAATGTTAGATACTGATACCTGGTTAGCTTTGAGGATATTTTGTCTCTTCACTTCGAATTCTGGACTCAATTTCTGACGGTTCCATATATCCCAGTACTGATTATCTGAAGACTGGCTAACAATTCCTTTCATGTAAGTTTGCCTAGCAGAAACTGAAGAGAACAAAAAATAATGTAACATATCAGCCCACGTTTTCTGGTGGCTTCATTCATTTGTAAGTGATCCAATGAGGCAAATTAAACATAGTTAATTAAGAATAATCACTTGTATTTCTTCAAAATTATATACAGACCATGTTGGTATGAATAATTGCATATGTATTTTTCCTGATTACACACACACACACTCATTACAAACAATGGCAAAAATGACATGAAGTATTTATCCTGCAAACGCATATCATTTTGATCAAATAATTTCTTTCAGGTGTGAAGATATGTACGGAAGGAAAAAAAAGGATATGCCCTGTTCTACCTACTTACTAAAAAGATAGCCAAAAGAACATTGAATGTCTCACCTTGAAACATCTTGTTCCTCAGATCTTCAATTTTTGAACATTGTTCCTCTACTTTGCCCTGGGGATTAAAACAAGCTACATTTAGTAAAAAAATTATAAGAGATGAATGGACAGCACCACAGACAGACAGTTGAGGGAGGAAGAGTTGGGGGGCGCTCGCAATTATGATATACCTTGAAGACCTGCAACAACTCCAAAAGGTTTTGCAAGCCATCCTCAAACATAGAAAGAGGACGCTGCTGGAAGGTTATGCAGGCATCTCTGAAACCACCATCCTTTTCTATATACGCTAGTAGGGCATCTAACTCCTTCATCACTTCATTTATCTGTAACGAAGGGGACAAACTTTAGTGTCGGAGACAGACAAGATGCCAAAGTATAAGTATGTAGGTGATGCTCCATGAGACAACAAATAAGATGTGCACTTATTACTTAAAAGTTCCTTGCATTGATGATAATATTTCCTAGAGGTCTGAGGAAAGTAAATAAAGGTAGAAAAAACAATATAATAATTAGAGATGTTCAGCTGTCTTACACTGTAAAACTTTTTAGACAAGTCTTGTTCAGAATCGAATCTTGTGCCCATCTTGGAGTTTCTAGAATAGTCTGCTGGTGCTTGTGTCCTGCTGTTATGTGATTTGCCCATAGATTGCTGTGACAGAGGTGATCCACGCAATGATTGAGGTGCTTCAGAGTTTCCTGTCCGAAATCCACTTGACGAAGATCCAATTGGGGAAGGTTTAGCTGGAGATATCGATGGTGAAGGTACAGAGCTTAAGGCAACTGGAGCACCAAAAACTTTTCTATCAGCAGTGTAACTGGTTTGCGGCGAAGGAACTCCAAAACCAACCTCATTCCTTTCTCCGGTCTTGGCAGGGACAGATCCACTAGAGATGAACAATGAAGACTTGAAACCATAGACATCACCATCTTTATTGGAGTTTTGAGATCCACCAAATATTCCCACTGATTGAACGGAATCAAGGCCTTCTTTACCAGTTTGGCTGTTTCCAAAACTTCTGCTACTTGATTGCAAGGAAGGAGCTAATCCATTAGGTGCATTGCCTCCTGTTGGATTCATGCCTTCATTATTGACAGTAGAAAAACTGGAAGATATTGTAGGTTTTGTGTTTCCTGTTAATGCTAAGCTAGGCAAAGCTGCAAGTGGAGCAGTCGCATTCACTTGCTTGGTGTCTAAGGGCTTCTTATTGGAAGAGATAAGCAACAAATTGCCAGTTGTTTCCTGTTCTTTTGAAGCTGAGCTACTGTTTTTCACATTCATTTCCTGCTGGTTGCTACCTGCAGATATAACATAAGGGAACTTTAGTTTTCGAAAGCACTTGGAGAAACAGAAAGATAGCTCATTAAAGTGCAACTTAGAAGCTCTTGGCTAACATCCTATTACCTGTTTGTGCACTAGAGGGCTCAGCACCATGTTATGTGAGAGTACTCTTAGATACTGAGCCTGTAACACTTGGAGTCAACTCCTTTTAAGATACAGTTGCAGGTGAAATATGTTTGGCCCCGTTCGGCTTGCTGAATTTTGGCTGAAACTGGCTGAAAACACTGTTCTGGCTGAATTGTTGTGAGAGAAAAATACTGTTTCAACTGAAAAAAAAAGCCGAACAAGCCAGATATGGGGCAAGCCGGATATGGGGTAGTCCTCATTGGTAGACACAGTAGCATGAGGTAAATCAGAAGGGTCCGAAATCCTAAACAATATACAGTGTCAATACAAAAATGTTTCTCCAACAGAAGTTCAATATTTAGAAGTTAAAGTAGCTAAAGTGACCAAATTTTCACAATATTACTCTGACAAGTATCAACAAACAATATTTATCAGGCGAGGTAATGTACAACTAGTTTGCCTTCACCAGTCAAACAGAGTAGAATATGTTGAGGGGCAACCTCCTTTTGTTCAGGTCCAACTGTTACAGTGATCTTTTGAAATAATGAAACATTCTCAACACCAAACCCTAGTATGACATTATCATCGCCATTCTCTGAAAAATCACAAAAGAAGACCAGAACTGTTTAGACTTCATTTTCAAAGAGAAGCAACAGCATATCATAAAAGCCATGTTTCATGGGATAGGATTCACCTTGCAAGTCAATCCTAGGACTGTATTTATCCTCCAACATTTCAAGATATGTTACAGTTTTTTCATCATCATGTGCGGATGGCCACTTCAGAAGGGCAATGTGTTCATCAATGCTCTTTTTATTGGAAGCCACCATGAGATCCCTAAAAATTATTTTTAAAAAATCCCCACTTACAAGTTCCCACCAGAGAAGAGAAATGCAAACAGAATCTAGCAAGCAAATAAATATCGCCGTGTACAGCAGGCGGGCTAGCAAAAAGGGGTGCACCTCACCTGACTATATCCATCTTTTTATCTAATGTACTCCCTCAATTTCAAATTATAAGACATTTTGGCTTTTCTAGATTCATAACTTTTGCTATGTATGTCTAGATACATAGTAAAAACAATGTATCTACAAAAGCCAAAACGTCTTATAATTTAGAACGGAGGGAGTAGTAATATTGAAATCCAACGAAGCAACACGAGCAGAAGAATAATAGACTAATAGATTTTTTATCCTAAGTTCCATATAGAAGACCCCATTGCATGGTAAGAGAACCTAACAAGCAAAGAAGTCGAAATTCACATGGTTACCCCCTTGCTGACGTATACAGTCACTAGTAGGGAACAGACCTTTCATCCGAGGTCAAAATGGGCTCTAGTCCCGGCATTTTTTGCGCCCGGGACTAGAGAGACCTTTAGTCCCGGTTGGTGTCTCCAACCGGGACTAAAGGTCCCTGCCCAACGGCTACTGCGCTCGGCACAGTGGCAAGGGACCTTTAGTCCCGGTTGCAGACACCAACCGGGACTAAAAGTGGACCTTTACTCCCGGTTGGAGCCACCAACCGGGACTAAAAGTCCTCCAACCTTTAGTCCCGGTTGGTAACATCAACCGGGACTAAAGGTAGACCCTTTAGTCCCGGTTGGTAACACCAACCCGGACTAAAGGTCCCCCGATGGGTTAGTTCAAAAGGGAAGCATCACATCCATTGTTAGATGTGTTGTGTAGGTGGGGTGGTAAGCTACGTGCGAGGCAATGCATGAGGTCTTGGGTTCGAATCTCACGGGACACAGCGGTGGGAGGCATTATTTTTTTTAAAGCTGGGAGGACCTTTAGTCCCGGTTCCTGACCCGGGACTAAAGGACCCCCCCTTTAGTCCTGGATGCTTGCTCCCGGGTGGGGAACCGGGACTAGAGGGGGTTCCCCACCGGGAGTAAAGCGCATCTCTATATCAGTGAGTTAACTGGTTTGTGCCATCTTTCGTATCGTACCTATTGCTATAGGGGTAGTGCCCGGAAAATACTCACTAAGTCACAATATACTCCCTTGATTACAAATCAAGTGGTAAATGTGAACTATTAAAAAAACTCGACCTGGGGGAGAAATGTCCCCCTGATTTTGTTCTTAAGAAGTTTTTGCTAGCCATCGAACCTGAACTGGTGACGGGGGTTTCATTGACCCCCGGACTTTGACGGTCTAAGTGTAACTCAGGAGAAATTGACAAATGGGACCTATAACATGACTAGTAACTGTGTACAATGGCATGTTTTTAATCAAGTGAGTTGATGGATCAAGGATTTCCTTCTCGAAAGATTTTTGGTGAAATCCAATGCAGAAAATTCATTTTCCATTTCAGTGCTCATAAAATCTGTCAAAGAACAATCTGCCAACATACATGTTGAGAATACTCAATAGAGCTTCTCAAGGACCTAGGTTCACATACCAATGATGCAGATAACCCAAAAGTAGATTAGGTCCACCTCCGGGTGGTAAAACATCATCCATAATGCCGTGGAAAAAATCAACATAGGTATAAACATCTGGCTTGCCTGGGCTCTATAAGCACATTGCAGAAGTAACGCAGTCAGTTCATCCAATTAGTACTGCAATATTTGTTAAGGCAAAAATTACATAAATATGTTTTATTAACCCTTGCCAATAAATCATATGACAATAAGCCAATTTTAGGATTTATTTTTTGTTATCCGAGAGTTGAAGGCTATACATCTGAGATATTAAGACAAAATCATAGACACAATTTTAGCTTGCACAAATCGCAACCAAGAACATGGTCTTGGTAAACATTCAGATTATATCCTTGAAACATGATTTGTCATTTGCTGTGGTCATGGCCTAACTATGCCCAGAGAGGTATATGTAGCTATTGAAGCAACTTTGTACACGCATGTTCCTAAAAGTATATGCAAATGAAAAATTTGGCTATGTGCCCAAAGAGATGTCTCTAGCTATTGAAGCAACTTTATACAAGCATGTTGCTAAAAATATATGAAAATGAAACTTTGGCTAAATAGCACATGGCATGTGATATGAATCCGACGACAGCAAAAAAGGCGTGTAGAGGACCACCTAACCTCATAAAATGTGCTTTCTTTAGTCCTTATAACTTGAACAAGATATCCTTCTTCATTGTCATCTTCATTTAATCGAACACACCCAATAACAATACTATCACCATGTACCCAGCCAATGGAATCCACTGCTCGCAAATAGAAAATCATCAATAATGAACAATAAAAGTACATACTAAATGCAATTTCAGCTGCACGCAAACCAATAACATACAAAACGAACTGATGACTCTATGTCCTATGTATACATCTCAATGTTTATGGAGCAAATGTAAAAAAAAACTTTCCCAAGGGATTCTGGATGACAAGATATCTCACAGTTTTCTAAGGGGCTATCAATTTTATCATTGGTTCTTCAATATAATTGTACAGGATGACTACGGTACAGCAAGTCAACTAGTTTTTTCCCATGTGATTCATAAATACTTGTTCCAAGAATCCCTGGTCATCCAATAAGTGGGCATCATACATATAGACTCTGGGGCTCACAATTTCTTCATAAAGACGAAACCAATTGATCAAAGGGTAAAAACATGTAAGAAACACGTGATACTTGTGAATTCAGTGCCTGATGAGAACCAAACCCCTATCAGCTTCATCTACCATATACTCGCAAAAAAAAGAGCTTCATCTACCATAGACCATAAATCAATTTTACATATCAGTGACTCAGTGTAAGCACGGTGCTGTTTTTCGACAGAGAAGGATCAACTATAGTATATGGTGATGATCACCTCCATTTTACTAGTGTTTCAACTGACTAGTAGACCATCTGTATCAACTGACATCCTTACATGACTGATGAACATGGGCGGACCCAGGGCCCGGCGAGGCGACCCTGGGCGCCTGCCCGGGCTCCGGCGCGGGTTGCAGCGTGGGGGCTCCCGCTGCAACACAAAATTAGACGCCCGTCAGACAAGCATGCTAAGCCAGCGGAGCACCTGCTAGTGCTATGCTATGTGACAAAACGTAGACGACACTAACACACTAGCCTGCTTCAATTTCCAGTACAGAATGCGAGCCTCAGCGGCGCCAGGGAACTATGCATGCAAGCAAACGTAGTTCCGTCGGACACTATCATGCTGTCAGACTGTGAATGTATTTTATGCATTTGTTTTGTGTCTCCTCCTGGGTATGCCAATTAATCAAAAGAAACTGTACAATTATTTAGCCTAGCACACATTATACAGAAATAGAGAGGTTTGGATTGTAAAGTAAATAAATAGATGAAACTGCTGCTTATAGAGTGCAAACGAACTCATGATCTCTTGACGGGATTTCTCAGCACCATCGGTCGGACACTAGCACAGTGTAACAGTCAGAAGAGGTTAGGGTTCACCACTGAACCTATGTTATAACTCTATTTTCTATTTAACAAAATAATGTGCTTAGACATGGTAAAAAAGGCTCACATTTATATACAAGGCTCGTGGTTGCAACCCTGTTCTATATTAAGATGAAGGAGATAACTTCATCCACCCAGGCTCGATTTAATTCCAGGGTCTGCCACTGCTGATGAAAAATATAGAACAAAAAAAGCCTTAGTCCCAAGAAAGCTGCCAAGCTGAGGTAGGCTATGAGGGAAAAAATATTAACAAAACAACAATAACATTAAAAGTAGAGCATTTCATTTTGTATCTAGGTGTCGGGTATCAGTATCAGGGATACCCGGAAGAAGGAAGCTAATGGCCGCGAACGCTAACACCCTCGGATGGTCAAGAGCGTATCTTGGTCTCGCCCGGCCCCGAGGGCACGGGCTCCGTCTCACCCGACCTCAAGGATACGGGATTAGGGTCACCCAACCCCAAGGGCGCGGGCTCAGTCTCGCCCGACCCCAAGGGCGCAGGCTTCGCCTCGCTCGACCCCGAGGGCGCGGGCTCCCCCTTGCCCGACGGAGGTCCATACCGCCCCCAACCACTACGGGTCTAAAAGTACGAGTCCAAGGTAAAACTTCTGACGCCAGAAGGGGAGTAGGCGCATCTTGACGTGACCCGCGGCCACGACGGGCCACGTCTGAGGACGCACGTCGCCAACAGCATCGGGCGTGCCGGCGCTGTGCTACCTACTCCCCGTACGGCCTCCAACGGAGGCGTCAGCGAGCCATACCGTCCGCTGGGACGGGATGGAGCGCCACGACCGGCCGACGACGCCCGCATACGGCGCCAGTGACGAACAGGGCCGCGACGTGGAGCCGTCCCCGTCGTCATCTACAGGGCCGGCGGGACCCGCATAAAGGAGATGGAAGACGTTGCAATCCCGGAAGCCTTCCTCTCCTCTTCTCTCTCTCTTTCTCCGATATAACACGCATCTTCCCCTTCATCTATAAAAGGGGAAGCAGGGCACCCTACGGAGGGGGCATTCACACACATCTAACACGTCTGAGCGGCTGAAGGCTTAGGCACCCGACGGTAGACAGAGAGCTCAACCAGACTCACTCTTTTCACCAGAGACTTGGGACCTTCTCCCTCTCTCGCCTGTTTATAACCCATACTACAAACCAAGTGCTGGTAACACGAGCAGCAGCAGACTGGACGTAGGGACGCTCCACCCGAACTAGTATAAATCCTTGTGTCCTCCGAGCACAGCCATCTAGGTCAAATGCGCAAACTAAAAATTTACTAGCCAATGATTCGAAACACCGACAGTTGGCGCTCCAGGTAGGGGCCTTTTGCGCGTCTCGTTGTCCACAACACGCCACGGACGGCTAGCCACGGCGTTAGCTGGGTCCCGGGCGTGCACATGCGCTTTGGGAGCCTGGACTTCATCATCGCCACGGAGGGAGAGCTGGCGCGGGCTCCTGCCCCCGTCCAACTTCTTTGCTCCACCGGCCTTGACACGACCATCGAAGCCCTCGAGATGCTGCAGCTGTGCACACCAGAGGCCTGTGTCCCCGGGAGCGACCAGCTCCTCGGCTTCGATTACGGGAGGTTGGAGTGTCAGCTCGACGCCTTCCTAGGACCCCGACCGTCCCGGGAGGATGTGCGCTGCCTCACCTTCTCCTTCGCCGATGTCATGACGTAGCTTGCCGGAGGGGAGCCGCTCTCCCCGAAATATCTCACCCGGGACGCCCCAACAGCGTTCCCGTTCGGTCTGCGCAATGCCGCGAGGAACGTTGGGCACGTCGCGGTACAATGCATGTACCCGCCTTCCACGGATGACGAATTTGTGGGAATGGCCGACTACGTCGCGGAGTCTTTCCACGACCTTCTCGTGGGAGATTCAGAGTCGATCTCCGACTTTGACTCCAATAGGGGGAGTCATCACCCCTCGCGCGAGAATGTTTTATGGTAGGTATCCCCGAAGGACGCGTCAAAAGCGTCCATGAGGGAGGGGCCACCCCACCGAACGACTTTGACGATGAAGTCGAAGAAGACGTGTGGGCCCTTCCCCGCATGCAGGTGGAACAGCTAAGGGCGTGGCATCAGGAGCTCGAAGATGCGCTCCTCCAGCTGGAGTAGGAGAGCGTGGAGCTCGAACGCGAGATCGAGCGTCGCGGGGATGGTGGCTGCGCACGCGCCATCGCCCACGACGTAAACCAGAGGATCGTCGAGGATGACGGAGGCCTCCCGCACTTCACCCGGGTAAGTCAGAACATAGCTGCCGCGGCACCCTACTCCGAAGGCTCCCAGAGCCCACAACACCCGAAGACCGTTGGGCCCACCGCAAGATCCGCAGGCTGCTCGAGCGAGCAGCGGTGCAACAGGCGAAAAGCTCACTGTCTCAGCTACGCGAGCTCGATGCCAGTCAGCGTGTGTCTTCGGGATGACATGGCCAGGACATGTCCGTCCACCAGGTGCCATGCGATGGCGGGGGACTTGACATGGTCCCGGTGCATGAGCGTCTCGGCCCCAACTGTGACGCACGCAACACCCTAGACGTCCACAAGCGTGGACGGGGTGACAAGAGAGAGGAGGCCGGCCGCGGCTACCATTCTCGCCGCGGCAGATGCTACGACAGTGGCAAAGACCATAGCCCAAGCCCCGACCTACCGGGGCCCCAGGCTTTCAGCCGGCACATCCTCAACGTGACTTTCCCGCCGCAGTATCGACCGCCGACCAACGTCCCAAGGTACTCTGAGGAGACGAACCCTGGCTTGTAGCTTGAGGACTACCGGCTTGCTTGTCAAGCTGGCGGCACGGATAGTGATTACTTCATTATCCGTAACCTCCCCTTGTTCCTAGCCGATTTGGTGCGAACATGGCAGGAGCACCTTCCGCCCAACCGGATTGAAAGTTGGGCGGACTTGAAGGAGATCTTTGTGGAAAACTTATAGGGCACCTACATGCGCCCTGGGAACCCCTGGGATCTGAAAAATTGCCGATAGAAGTCTAGAGAGACTCTCCGTGAGTACATCTGACGCTTCTCCAGGCAATGCAATGAGTTGCCTGATATTGCCAACGCCGACGTCATCGGAGCCTTCCTGTCTGGGTCCACCTGCGAGTCCCTGGTCCACAAGCTGGGACGTAAGGGCCCTCGGACCACTAAGGAGCTCCTCAACATTGCAACCAGCCATGCCTCAGGCAAGGAGGCGATCAGAGCAATTTTTGATCGCTCCAAAGGCAAAGCGAGGCGGGATGATGATGTCAGTGAGGGCCCCTCTAACCGTACGAACAAGAAGAACAAGCAGCAACACGAGGGCTCGGTCGTGGTCGTTGCCGAGCAGAAAGGTGGTCGGGCGCCCGTCGAGAATGCTGCTCGAGGGGCTATGACCGAACCATGCCTTTCCCGTCAAGCATCTGTATCAGGACTGCGCCCTCATGAAACAGTTCCTGTCCGACGGCTCCGATAAGGGGAACCAAAGAAAGAAGCCTGAGCCGGCGGCATACGACACCAAGGGGAAGGATGGCGGCTTTCCGACCCAAGACGGCTGCCTCATGATCTTCGGGGGGACGGTGGCCTACGACTCCAAACGACGCCAAAAGATCGCACACCGCACGGTCTACGCGGCCGAACCGGCCACGCCGTCTTTCCTCCGGTGGTCGAAGTCTGCCATCACCTTCGACCAATCCGACCACCCGAATAGCATCCCACAGTCAGGGAGGTATCCGCTCGTGGTTGACCCGATCATTGGCACGAAGCGTCTCACCAAGGTGCTGATGGATGGAGGCATCGGCCTCAACATCATGTATGCTGAGACGATGCCATGGGCATCGACCGGTCGCACGTCCGACCGACCGGAGCGCCTTTCCACGGTATCGTGTCTAGGAAGCAAGTCATGCCACTCAGGCAGATTGACCTACCCATCACCTTCGGAGATCTGACCAACTATAGGACGGAGACCCTCACTTTCGAGGTGGTTGGATTCCACGGGACCTACCACGCCATCCTAGGACAACCATGCTACACGAAGTTCATGGCCATCCCCAACTACACCTACATAAAACTCAAGATATCGGGCCCGTGTGGGGTCATCACCGTCAGCACTACCTTCCAGCGTGCTTACGAGTGCGAGGTTGAGTGTTGCGAGCATGCCTCGGCAATCATCGCCTCCGAGGAGCTCGAGGTCATCAAGGGACTGCCGAGGAGGCACCCGACTCCAAGCAGTCGGCTGGATCCTTTGAGCCCATGAAGGGCGACAAGGAGGTCCTCATAGACCCCAGTAGTTCCGAGGGCAAAGTGGTGCGCATCGGCACCATGCTTTCCTCCAAATAGGAAAGCGCGCTCGTCGACTTCCTCTGCAATAACAGAGATATCTTCGCGTGGAAACCCTCAGACATGCCAGGCATACCAAGGGAAGTCGTCGAGCATGCCTTGAAGATTAGGTCGGGCTCCAAGCTGGTGAAGCAGCGCCTACGCCGCTTCGATGAGGAGAAGCGTAGGGCCATCGACAAAGAGATCACAAAGCTTTTGACGGCTGGATTCATCAAGTAAGCGTATCATCCCGAGTGGTTAGCCAATCCCGTCCTTGTACGAAAAATGAATGGGAAATGGAGAATGTGTGTTGACTACATGAGTCTCAATAAGGTATGTCCAAAGGATCTGTTTTCTTTGCCATATATAGATCAAGTAGTCGACTCGACCTCGGGGTACGAAACCCTCTACTTCCTTGATGTGTACTCCGGGTACCATCAGATCACCATGAAAGAGTCCGACCATGTAAGGAAAATGGACCCTAGGCTCATTTATTTTGGATTTTGGTGTTTGATGACCAACACAACCAAATTGGACTAATGAATTTGCAAGTAATTGTTTTGTAGTTCAATAGGGTGCAAGACGTGACTTGGACGAAGGTGACATGATGATCCCACAATCAACACCATAAGCAAGACCCTATAAACACAAGAGAAGACCTAAGACATCAATCATAGTCCAAGCATGAAGATGGAAACCAAGTCGGATGTAAGATCGCAAAGAAACAAGCTCGGCAGAGGTGACCGGACGTGGCCCTTATAGGGACCGGACGCGTCCGATCAGTTGCTTGGCAACAGCATGCGTCAGCAGCTGTGACCGGATGCTGAGCGAAGCAGTGACCGGACACACTGATGACAATGTTCTTCATCACGGCAATGTTTTCAGCATGACCGGATGCAGCGGCACTGGACGACCGAACGCACAAATTACAACGTCCGATCGAGTTGCACGGTGGCTCGACCATCGAGGAGTGCAAGGACACGCACCCCAGGCATGGTGGCCGACCAAACGACCAGAGCCCCAACCCGGATGGCTCAGGACCACAGGCCTTTGGTCATCGTATCCAGAAAGCGTCATTCCCATAGCGCTTCCGACCGCCCACCAACATCGCCAGGTACACCGAGGAGACGAACACCGGTATATGGCTCGAAGACATCCGGCTCGCCTACCGAGCCGGAGGAGTAGATGATGACTACTTCATCATCCAGTACCTCCCCAGCTGTGTGTGGGAGCATGTTCGAGCGTGGCTCAAATTTTTTGCGCCAGACAGCATCCGCGGCTGGGCGGATCTCAAGAGGGTCTTCGTTGGAAATTTCTAAGGGACGTATGTCCGTCCTGGAAATTCTTGGGACCTCAAGAGCTGCTAGAAGGAGCCCAACGAGTCCCTGTGGGATTACATCCGTAGGTTCTCAAGCAGTGCAACTCCCTTCCTGATGTCGTTGACGCGGACGTCATCAGCGCGTTCCTCTTTGGGACAACCTGCAAGTCCTTGATCCACAAGATCAGCTATGTGAGTCCTGTACCACCTGCGACCTGCTCGACATCGCCACGAACCACGCCTCCGGCGAGGAGGCGGTCAAGGCGGTCTTCAGTGGCGGTCGGGACAGGGGCAAGGCCAAGCGCGAGGACCAAGGCGAGTGTCCCTCCACCCAAAAGGGCAAGAAGAAAAAAAGGATCGGCACTGACAGGCCAACCTAGCTTTGGTCACTCCGGCCGACCAAGCGGGCAAGCAGCCCCAGCAGGGTCAGCCCGACCACTTCGACAAGCTCATGGAGAGTCCATGCACTAACCATGCCTATCCCATCAAACACCTCTACAAGGACTGCAAGCTCCTCAAGCGCTTTCTACGGCAAGCCACTAAGCCAAAGGAAGGTTAAGGCAAGGAGGAGGAGGCCAAGAAAGGAGGCACGACGGGCAAGGATGAAGACGGCTTCCTCGACCCTGAGGAATGCCTCATGATCTTTAGGGGATCCAACGCTATCCACTCCAAGCATCAGCATAAGGTACGCTATAGAGAGGCATGCACCACCGAGTCGGCCATCCCCTCTTTCCTTAGCTGGTTGGACTCCCCAATCACTTTTGATCAAAGAGACCATCTTTCCCACGTCGCCTGGCCGGGTCGCTACCTGCTCGTCGTTGACCCCATCATCCGCAAGAAGCGCCTCACCAAGGTGTTGATGGACAAAGACAGCGGCCTCAACATTCTCTACATCGACACCCTCGATGCTATGCGCATCCCCCGGTCGGAGCTCCGCCAAGTGAGCTCTCCCTTACACGGCGTGATCTCAGGGGCGCAGGCATATTCACTAGGGCAGATCGACCTACCCGTCATGTTTGATGACTGCGCCAACTTCCGCTTGGAGGTCCTAACCTTCGAGGTAGTAGACTTTCTAGGGTCCTACCACACCATCTTGGGACGGCCATGCTATGCCAAGTTCATGGTGATCCCCAACTACACCTACCTCAAGCTGAAGATGTCGGGGCCGAATGGCATCATCACCATAGATAGCACCTTCTCGCACGCCTACACGTGCGACCACGAGCATTACAAGCTCACCACTGCCATCATCAACTCCGTCGAGCTCCCAGAGCTTGGGAATTCAGCGACTCCAGCAGTCCCTGACTGCAACGGGCCGACCTCCTCGAGTGCCTTCCATCCAACTAAGGAAACTAAGGCGGTGGAGATCGACCCTCATCGACCCGACCAAGACAGTTCGGGTTAGGACTAAGCTCTCGGCCAAATAGAAAAGCGAGCTCGTTGACTTCCTACGTGTAAATCGCGATGTATTCGCATGGAAGCCTTCCGACATGCTGGGCAAACCGAGGGAGGTCGCCGAGCACGCACTATGCGTCGTTCCGGGTTCAAAACCCACCAAGCAACGCATGCGCCGCTTTGACGACGAGAGGCACAGGGCCATAGGCAAGGAGATCGCCAAACTTCTGGCAGCCGGATTCGTCAGAGGTATAGCACTACGACTGGCTAGCTAATCATGTTCTTGTGAAAAAGAAGAATGGGAAGTGGAGAATGTGTGTTGACTATACTGGCCTCAACCAGGCATGCCCAAAGGATCACTTCCCTTTACCATGCATAGATCAGATAGTCGACTCCATCTTAGGGTGCGAAATTCTCTCCTTCCTGGATTCCTACTCAAGCTACCACCAGATCGCGATGAAAGAGTCCGACCAGGTCACGACTTCATTCATCACCCCGCATGGTTTATACTATTACGTAACCATGCCTTTCGGTTTGAAGAACGCTGGCGCCACCTATCAATGGTGCATGTAGTGATGCTTTGCCGATCAAATTGACCCGCCCGACCAACCTGACCAAGTTGAGCGACCGAAACCAACAATCATCATCTATGTAGATGACATAGTGGTGAAAACGACTCAAGCTAGCGACCTGATCGCAAACTTGGCCGCAACATTCGCGAACCTCGGAAGGTTCAGCGTCAAATTGAATCCCGAAAAATGTGTTTTCGGGGTTTCGAATGGGAAGCTGCTCGGATACATCGTGTCCGAGCGCGGCATCGAAGCCAACCCTAAAAAAATCGTGGCCATTTCCAACATAGGCCCTATACGCAATGTCATGGGCGTACATGGCTCCCCGGCTGTTTGGTCGCCCTGAGCTGGTTCATCCCCCGACTAGGTGAACGGGGGATGCCTCTCTACAAACTTCTTAAGGAGACAGACGCATTCGTCTGGACAAAGGAGGCACAACAGGCTTTGGAAAGCTTTAAAAATTCACTAACGTCGGCCCCAATCCTCGTCACTCCCAAACGGGGACAATCCCTCCTCTACATCATGGCAAGCAACCACGTTGTGAGCGCCGCCCTCGTCGTCGAGAGGGAGGAGCCAAAACCCCCTGAAGGTCCAACGACCGGTGTACTTCGTCGAGGAGGTACTCACCAACGCCAAAATTCGCTACCCCCAGGTTCAGAAGCTTTTGTACGCCGTGCTGATGGTGACGCAGAAGCTCCTATACTACTTTACCGACCATGAGGTCAAGGTCGTCACCTCGTACCCACTCGGGGAGGTTGTCCGTAACCGCGACGTCGGTGGCCAAATTTCCAAGTGGGCTCTCGATCTCATGGGCCACGACATCATATATGTCCCCCGCACCGCTATTAAGTCTTAGGCTCTTGCTGACTTCATCGCCGAATGGACGGAAGTCCAGCTCCCAACCCCGGATATCACCCACGAGTACTGGACGATGTACTTCGGTAGGTCGGTCATGGCACCTGGCTCAAGGACTAGAGTGGTTCTAATCTCCCCGGATGGGAGGAGGCTCCACTACGCGATCTGTCTCCATTTTTCAGCCTCGAACAATGTCGCGAAGTACGAGGCCCTCATCAATGGACTACACATCGCCATCGAGCTCGGCACCACACGGCTGTATGTCCACGACGACTCAGAGTTGGTCATCGACCAAGTCATGAAGGAGTCCTCCTGCAAGAGCCCTCTTATGGCGGCGTACTGCCGGGAGGTGTGCAAGCTCAAGGACAAGTTCCGAGGGTTTGAACTGCATCATGTCCCTCAAAAGGACAACGACACTACCGACTTCCTCGCAAAATTGGTGTCCAGACAGGAACCGCCCGCCGACGGCGTCTTTGTAAACGCCCCTCCACGAGCCATCTGCCCCCATCCGAGGAGGATCCAACCCAGATACGCTCCAACACCAATCTGGCACTCGGGGCTCCGACCCCCCGACGTGCCTCGACCCCGACTGAGTGCTCGGGGGCTCTGACCTTAGCGCCTCCATGGCAACGTCGCCTGGCGACATCGCCGTGATGGCACTCGATCCGATCGACTGGAGAGCGCCACTGCTCGCCTACCTCCTTAAGGAGGTTCTCCACTGGAAAGGACTGAAGCGCGACGAATCGCTTAAACGCGCCAAGATGTTTTGTCGCCATTAGTAACGAACTTTACAAGCGAAGTCCATCGGGAGTGCTCATGAAGTGCATCCCAACCGACCAGGGGAAACAGCTTCTCCTTGAAGTCCATGCCGAAATCTGTGGACATCACACGGCCCCAATGTTGCTGGTCGGGAAAGCCTTTCGCCAAGGCTTTTACTGGGCCACTGTGCTGCGATATGCAGAGGAGGTGGTCCGCGGGTGTGAAGGATGCCAGTTCTATACTTGGCAACCTCATCTACCGGCGCAGGAGCTTCAGGAGCTTCAGACCATCCACATCACCTGGCCATTCGCGGTCTGGGACCTCGACATGGTCAGACCCCTAAAAAATGCCCCAGGTGGCTTCACTCACCTACTCGTGGCGGTGGACAAGTTCACCAAGTGGATAGAGGTGAAGTCCATCACCAATATCCTCTCGGAAGAGGCGGTCAAGTTTTTCCTCGACATCATCTATAGGTTTGGTGTCCCTAACTATATCATCACCAACCACGGAACAAACTTCATCGGGAAGAAGGTCCTAAACTTTTGTGATAGATACGGCATCAGGATCGATTGGTCCTCAGTCGGACACCCGCATACTAACGGTTAGGTTGAGCGGGCCAATGGCATGGTCCTCCAAGGACTCAAGCCCCGCATCTTCGACCGACTCAAAAAGTATGTCGGACGATGGGTTGCAGAGGTCCCAACGATCCTCTGGAGCCTAAGAACGACCCCAAACCAGTC